>NW_028318050.1:0-15000 GCF_062004578.1 Staurois parvus
CCCCTCCCTCTGCACCCCACACCTGTACACCCCCCTCACTGTCACCACTGTGCCCCACCCCCATCCCCCTCCCTCTGCACCGCACACCTGTACACCCCCCTGTCACCACTGTGCCCCACCCCCATCCCCCTCCCTCTGCACCGCACACCTGTACACCGCCCCTCACTGAGCCCCATTCCCCTCCCTCTGCACCGCACACCTGTACACCGCCCCTCACTGTCACCACTGTGCCCCATCCCACTCCCTCTGCACCGCACACCGCCCCTCACTGTCACCACTGTGCCCCACCCCCATCCCCCTCCCTCTGCACTGCACACCTGTACACCGCCCCTCACTGTCACCACTGTGCCCCAACCCCCTTCCTCTGCACCGCACACCGCCCCTCACTGTCAACACTGTGCCCCATCCCCCTCCCTCTGCACCGCACACCGCCCCTCACTGTCACCACTGTGCCCCAACCTCTGCACCGCACACCTGTACACCGCCCCTCCCTGTCACCAGTGTGCCCCACCCCCATCCCTCCCTCTGCACCGCACACCTGTACACCCCCCTCACTGTCACCACTGTGCCCCACCCCCATCCCCCTCCCTCTGCACCGCACACCTGTACACCACCCCTCACTGTCACCACTGTACCCCACCCCCATCCCCCTCCCTCTGCACCCCACATCTGTACACACCCCTCACTGTCACCACTGTGCCCCACCCATATTAATACTGGGGGGATCTATATTTGCGTGGAAAGCTATTGTTGCTGGGGGGGTTCTGTTGCTGCTGGTTGGGGATCTATTGTTGCTAGGGGGTCTTATGTTTCTGGGGGGATCATTTTTTGCTGGGAGAGATCTGCTGTTAAGGGAGGGGTTTACTGACGCCGGGGAGATCTGTTGTTGCTGCTGGGGATTATTGTTGTTTGGGTGAATCTATTGTTGCTGGGGAGATCTATCTTTGCTGGTTGGGGGGGGGGGGGGAGTCTCTTGTTGGCTGAAGGGGATCTATTTTACTGCTTTTCTTGTTATCATTAACAGATTCCATACAAATGACTGGCACTATAAAATGATACTTGGTTCTGTATTCTCTAAATGGGGCAGTATGGGAGGTGGGTAAGGGGTGGAACCAAGGGATGGTGCTCGGAGGTGGGTATGGGGTGGAACCATGGGACGGTGCTTGGAGGTGGGTAGGGGGTGGAACCATGGGACGGTGCTTGGAGGTGGGTAGGGGGTGGAACCATGGGACGGTGCTTGGAGGTGGGTATGGGGTGGAACCATGGGATGGTGCTCGGAGTTGGGTATGGAGTGGAACCATGGGACGGTGCTTGGAGGTGGGTATGGGGTGGAACCATGGGGCGGTGCTCTGAGGTGGGTATGGGGTGGAAACATGGGAAGGTGCTCGGAGGTGGGTATGGGGTGGAACCATGGGACGGTGCTCTGAGGTGGGTATGGGGTGGAAACATGGGAAGGTGCTCGGAGGTGGGTATGGGGTGGAACCATAGGACGGTGCTCTGAGGTGGGTATGGGGTGGAACCATAAGACGGTGCTCTGAGGTGGGTATGGAGTGGAACCATGGGACAGTGCTAAGAGGTGGGTATGGGGTGGAAACATGGGACGGTGCTCAGAGTTAGGTATGGGGTGGTACCATGGGAAGGTGCTCGGAGGTGGGTAGGGGGTGGAAACATGGGACGGTGCTCGGAGGTGGGTATGGGGTGGAACCATAAGACGGTGCTCTGAGGTGGGTATGGGGTGGAACCATGGGACAGTGCTAAGAGGTGGGTATGGGGTGGAAACATGGGACGGTGCTCAGAGTTAGGTATGGGGTGGTACCATGGGAAGGTGCTCGGAGGTGGGTAGGGGGTGGAGACAAAGGTGACTCAGAAGGACGAGTTCCTTCACCTATTCTCTGAGAAAAAAAGCCATGGCCCTGTGTAATATTACACTGCAAAATAAAAATGATTGTGTAACTGAACACGTTACATAGATCCGTCTGGAAATTGTGTTGGAGTTATTTTTTTATTATTTTAGATAAAGAAGAAGGCGACAAGAAGAGCAAACATGAGAGCCAAGGAGGAGAACAGATGCCAAGCAGACACCAGAAAGGTAGGCCTAGAATGGCCAGAGAGGTTGGTTAAAGCAGATACCAAGAGATTGGTTCTGGATTTCCAAATGTCAGCTTCTAGCCCTGTAGCCAGAGCTCTGCTGCCTCCCTGGACATCCCTCAAGCCAAAGTGCCATGTCCCTCTGATCAGTAAAGAGCCACAGTCTGTTGGAGGACTTACCCTGGGTATAGCTGGCTGTTAGGTGCTCTCCAGACCTCTGCCAGCTGGGAACACAGATACCGAGTTACAGCAGTGAAAGTGTTTACTACTCACTACCATTGCACTCTCCGGATCTCCACTCCATCTGCATTCACCTTCCTCACCACAGGCTGTGTATTCAGTTCTCACAGAGGAGAGGTATAGGGAGCAGGCCGACAGAAGAAAGCCAAGCCAAACCAAACCATTCTACGTTCCTGTAATAGTTGAGGGAAGAAGACCCACAGGACAATCCCCATTGTTAGGGTGTTCCCTGGCCGGTCACACAGGTTTATCCCAAGGTGCAGAATCTAAGTGGCAGATGGTCTTCACCAGAGTTCTTGATGGTGGAGATGGGAGGGAAATCTTATTGATCCCTATTTACTTAGCTGCAAACTGACATCAGATCACGTCCCTGAGGATCACCTCACCAAAGATGGTGGCTGGAATGAAAATGCTACAGTGTGGAGACTGCTAACAATGCTGCAAATAAGGGAGTAGTCAGGTCCTGGCAGGGATTCTGCAAGTACCATTGGAAGCTCCAGTTAGGATGATGTGACCATCATTGAAAGGTAGGGATTCTGGTAGTTCTGTTATTCTGTGAGTGTGATTGGAAGGTAGGAATTCTGGAAGTCCTGGCAGGGATTCTGCAAGTACCACTGGAAGTTCTGTTAGGGATGCTGTAAGTATCACTGGAAGTTCTGGTATGGATTTTGAAGGCACCATTAGAAGGTAAGGATTCTGTACGTATCATTGGAAGATCTGGTAGGGATGCTGCAAACACCCTTGGAAGGTAGGGATTCTGGAAGTTCTACTAGGGATCCTGCAAGTACCATTGGAAGGTAGGAATTCTGGAAGTATCATTGTAAGCTCTGATAGGGATCCTGCGAATACCATTGAAGAGTAGGGATTCTGGAAGTTCTGGTAGAGATCCTGAAAGAACCACTGGAAGGTAGGGATTCTGGAAGTTCTGGTAGGGATCGTGACAGTTCCATTGGAAGGTAAGGATTCTGGAATTCCTGGCAAGGATTCTGCACTGGAAGTTCTAGTAAGATTTCTGGGAGTACCATTAGAAGTTCTGGTAGGGATGCTGCAAACACCCTTGGAAGGTAGGGACTCTTGAAGTTCTTCAAAGGATCCTATGAGTACCATTGGAAAGCAGGGATTCTGTAAGTTTTGCTAAGGATGCTGCAAGTACCACTGGAAGGTAGGGAAATTGAAAGTTCTGGTAGTGATCCTGCGAGTACCACTGGAAGGTAGGGATTCTGGAAGTTCTGGTAGGGATTGTGCCAGTACCATTGGAAGGTAGGGATTCTGGAAGTTCTGCTAGGGATGCTGCAAACACCCTTGGAAGGTAGGGGTTCTTGAAGTTCTGGTAGTGATCCTGTGAGTACTATTGGAAAGCAGGGATTCTGGAAGTCCTGCTAGGGATGCTGCAAGTACCATTGGAAGGTAGGGATTAATGAAGTCTTGGCAGGGATTCAGCAAGTATCATTGGAAGTTCTGGTATGGAATCTGCAAGCACTATTAGAAGGTAGGTATTTTGGAAGTTCTGATAGGGATATTGTGAGTACCATTGGAAGGTTGAGATTCTGGAATTATCATTGGAAGTTCTGGTAGGGATCCTGCGAATACCATTGGAAGGTAGGGATTCTGGAAGTTCTGGTAGAGATCCTGCGAGAACCACTGCAAGGTTGGGCGTCTGGAAGTTCCAGTTGGGATCGTGCCAGTACCACTGGAAGGCAGGGATCCTGGAAGTTCCAGTAGGGATGCTGCAAGTGCCATTGGAAGGTAGGGATTCTGGAAGTCCTGGCAGGGATTCTGCAAGCACCACTGGAAGTTCTAGTAAGGATTCTGGGATTACCATTGGAAGTTCTGGTAAGGATGCTGTAAACACCCTTGGAAGGTAGGGATTCTGGAATTCTGGCAGGGATCGTGCCAGTACCATTGGAAGGTAGGGACTCTGGATGTTCTGGTAGGGATGCTGCAAGTACCATTGGAAGGTAGGGATTCTGGAAGTTCTGGCAGGGATTCTGCAAGCACCACTGGAAGTCCTAGTAAGGATTCTGGGAGTACCATTGGAAGGTAGGGACTCTGGAAGTTCTGGCAGGGATCGTGCCAGTACCATTGGAAGGTAGGTATTCTGGAAGTTCTGGTAGGGATTCTGCAAGCACCACTGGAAGTCCTAGTAAGGATTCTGGGAGTACTATTGCAAGGTAGGGACTCTGGATGTTCTGGTAGGGATGCTGCAAGTACCATTGGAAGGTAGGGATTCTGGAAGCTTCACAAAACCCTGGTCATGAGGGGGTTAAGCGACTACTGCCATTTATTTAAGTACAATTTGGAGGATATTTATAACATTCACTGCAGGTGAATCTTCTCCAGTGATTCCTCACAACTGAATATTTGGGGAGTGTCACACTCACCTCCTTATAAATATGTCACAATGGATACAGAACGCCATTGGTCGGTGTCTTTTATATCTGCCCAGAGTTCCTCTCTAAGGTAATGTAAGAATACTTTGTGACTTTGGCATGGCTGCACCGTTTGCTGCAGATTTAATAGTTCACCGACCGGTTTTGCTTGTCGCTTTGGAAGTCAATTCCTGGAATGGAGAGAATAGAATAGATCATTACTTTCTTTTCTTCTAAAGAAAAAATCCAGGATGAAGCTTTCGGAATTGTTCACCAGCCCGGAGCTGGCAGGGAGACCACAAAGTCACAGAACGGAGGAGGGGAAAGAAAGATCCATCGCACGGACCAGCGACTCTGATAATAAAATGCTTACGGTAAAGTCTTCCCAAGATCGCTGCTGGAGTTCATATCCTCATATCTTCCTCATATCCCCCTCTCCCTGCTGCCTCCTGGGACACCCACGTCCCACTTCCCAGGATCCCGGAAAGCAGTTTTACGAGACCTGTAGCACATCTGTCCATGCGTGTGGGTTTCTCGCACATATGTGCCAATTATTAAAGGTCCCAGATACTGGGGTAGGGTACTCATGCGTGGGAGACGCCCCCAGCAGGTCCCAGCCAATGATTCATGGACCTGCTAATCGGCTGTGTCCAATCACAGCCCAGAGCTCTGTGTTGACAAACAACACAGGGCTCTGTACAGAGGGAACAATCTCTCTGTTTCTTCTCCCTTGCTTAAACAGAGAGATCTTTAAAATATAAATATGTAATACTAACAACTCCACCATCACTCCCACCCCACATGCCAAAGTCCTGGGTGTCACCCTGGACTCAAACCTTTCCTTCCAACCTCACGTCCAATTACTATCAAGATCATGCAGGCTCCACCTCCGCAACATCTCCAAGATACGTACGTTCCTTACCCCAGACACTACTAAACAACTCGTACACTCCCTCATCGTCTCACGCCTGGACTACTGCAACTCCCTTTTCACTGGCCTACCCAAACACACGCTATCCTCACTCCAGTCTATCCTGAACTCAGCGGCGAGACTCATCCACCTCACCAACCGCTCCACATCTGCCTCCCCCCTCTGCCAATCCCTCCACTGGCTCCCGATTGCCCAACGCATTAAATTCAAACTGCTAACTCTCACCTACAAAGCCGTTCACAATGCCGCCCCAAACTACCTCACTGACCTGATACCCAGATACTACCCTACCTGCCCTTCACTCCTCACAGGACCTCCCACTCTCTTGCTCCCTGGTCTCCTCCTCCCACGTACGATTGTAGGATTTCTCAAGGACTTCCCCCATCCTCTGGAACTCCCTACCCCAATCCATCCGACTGTCACCTACCCTCCTCACCTTCAGGTGCACCCTGAAAACCCACCTCTTCAAGGAAGTCTACCCCACCCACACCTAACTGACTTCCTCCACTCCTCCCACCATTCCATCCCCCACAGCCACTTCCTCCTGTACCACTATCCCCTCCCTCCTAGACTGTAAGCTCGAAAGAGCAGGGCCCGCGAACCCCTCATGTATTGTATTGTTACTGTCTTGTCTCATGTTCTGTCCCCCTTGCTATTGTACAGCGCTGAGCAAACCCTTTGGCGCTATATAAATACTGTATAATAATAATATATAGATTTAATAGCCCCACACTGTACGTGATGACGTCAAGGTTCTGTTCAGACCTGAGCTTTGAGGAGAAGAGGGCAACACTAGAGCCTGCTGGAGCACAAAGTCAGGTAAGTATCCTCCTCCAGACCTAAGGAGCATTTAACCCTTGCAGTGTTTGTAAGGGTCTCCACTGCAAGAGGTTTTTTTCAGTTGTCCAGAGTACCCAGAGTTGGCCTTTAAATAGTACTTTTAATCAGAATCACAAAGAGCCTTATGTGTTGCCCATAGCAACCAATCACATTATGCGACTACTTTCTAATTAGCATTCACAAATGTCTAGTGGTTAATGGTGTTCCTAAACAAGACCCTACATCTCATATCACATCCCATATCTTCTGCTTGTTTAAGGTGGGTGACGTCAGTCCGACCTTCAATGCTACCAGCAATGAGGAAGACGACCTTATTGGTGACTTTTCTAAGGTAAGTCCTAAATGACGGGACTATTCCAGTACACAGAATTTAATTAACTTTTTTTTTTTAACAGAACCTAATAATTTTATAATTATTATCTCATTAAATCCCATTGGTGGTGGAAACCCATTGCCTACTGGAGGGAACTGTATATTAGGAAAGGATCCATCTGTGGGCACTCTGATACCCATGGTGGTGCAACACAACTGACCATTATGGAGTTTTCATTCCTTTGATGTGTTCTATGGATGAGAGGGCTGATTGTATGTGTGAAAAGGTCAGAATTAACCTGCTGATGTCCTCAGGATCAGCATGTGGGTGAACTAGGGCTGATTTTGATGATAGGTCTATGAGATATAATGCGGTGGTCCACTGTTCCACATTTTGTAAAGTCTGTTACTGTCCAGCTTAGGTGGATTGCACCTTTCTTGGATACTAGGGTTCCTTTAGAGGTGGTTATGGGTTTTTTGAGCACCCAGGAACTGATCTCCTTCCACATGGTGCCTACATAGTTACAGCACCAATATAATTTGCTAGATCCATTGCCATGGGACCAGTAGATCCTTTTCTCTCATCTTTCCTGGTAAGTCACTCCCTGAATACCAGTGATGTTTTTAGCTTTCTATAAGGGGACCCTCCTACCACCAACCACCATTCCAAAGGGGTTCTTCACCCTCTGACCACCAAAGCAACAAGGCACTTCTCCACTGACCACATTTCTTTACTGACTAACAATATACTATAAAAATTGCTAGTCACACTAATTAGCTTTGAGTTGGAGATACAATTTAACCCATGGTTCTCCAAGACCTAAAAATTATTTAAAGGCTTCCTCCTTGGTAAAAAAAAAAAAAAAAAAAGCCTGAGAAAGGTGCTCTATGGTCTTCTTCTGCTGTGTGCTGCATGGTACAGGGTCTCATATCTATACCACATGAGGTACAAAAGGTGTGTAGCCACCTGTTAACCCTTACATACAAACACTTTCTCTTAAAAAAGGATTCTTAGTTCTCATATATCTCAATAAATGTTCAAGCAGGCCAACTGTGTCCAAGTGATCCCTGTCTGGCCAACAGCATCAAAGTGATCCCTCTCTGACCAATTGTGTCCAAGTGATCCCTCTCTGGCCAACTGTGTCCAAGTGATCCCTCTCTGGCCAACTGTGTCCAAGTGATCCCTCTCTGGCCAACTGTGTCCAAGTGATCCCTCTCTGGCCAACTGTGTCCAAGTGATCCCTCTCTGGCCAACTGTGTCCAAGTGATCCCTCTCTGGCCAACTGTGTCCAAGTGATCCCTCTCTGGCCAACTGTGTCCAAGTGATCCCTCTCTGGCCAACTGTGTCCAAGTGATCCCTCTCTGGCCAACTGTGTCCAAGTGATCCCTCTCTGGCCAACTGTGTCCAAGTGATCCCTCTCTGGCCAACTGTGTCCAAGTGATCCCTCTCTGGCCAACTGTGTCCAAGTGATCCCTCTCTGGCCAACTGTGTCCAAGTGATCCCTCTCTGGCCAACTGTGTCCAAGTGATCCCTCTCTGGCCAACTGTGTCCAAGTGATCCCTCTCTGGCCAACTGTGTCCAAGTGATCCCTCTCTGGCCAACTGTGTCCAATTCATCCCTCTCTGGCCAACTGCCTCAAAGTGATCCCTCTCTGGCCAACTACATCAAAGCGAACCTTCTCTCATCAACATCATCAAAGCGATCCCTCTCTGGCCAACTGTGTCTAAGTGATCCCTCTCTGGCCAACTGCGTCAAAGTGATCCCTCTCTGGCCAACTGCGTCAAAGTGATCCCTCTCTGGCCAACTGAGTCAGTGATTCCTCCCTGACCACTGGCTTTGATGCAGTTGGTACCTACTGTACCTTTAGAACTTGGAGCTATTGGAAGGATTATACAGGCTGATAAGTATGTAAATGTGTTTTTAAATGTTTTTATGAAAATCACTATGAACATGGGTTTTTTTTTTTTTTTTGCTCCTTTTTGAGTAAAATACCAAGCACATCAAAAGGTAATCTCTGTAAAGAAATCTTGGAGGTGGATTTCAAACCCCTGAAGGGGTAAAAGTGTGTATTGACCTGCTTATCCAAAAGGTCCAACAAAGGAGTTGAGCAACACCCCAGGTAGTTTTGAACACATAAGGTGTTACATTAGAGAGCAAGAATGTTGGAGGGATTGTACGCTCCGTATGATGGAATGTTGGAGGGATTGTATGCTCCGTATGATGGAATGTTGGAGGGATTGTACGCTCCGTATGATGGAATGTTGGAGGGATTGTATGCTCCGTATGATGGAATGTTGGAGGGATTGTACGCTCCGTATGATGGAATGTTGGAGGGATTGTACGCTCCGTATGATGGAATGTTGGAGGGATTGTATGCTCCGTATGATGGAATGTTGGAGGGATTGTATGCTCCGTATGATGGAATGTTGGGAGGGATTGTATGCTCCGTATGATGGAATGTTGGAGGGATTGTATGCTCCGTATGATGGAATGTTGGAGGGATTGTATGCTCCGTATGATGGAATGTTGGAGGGATTGTACGCTCCGTATGATGGAATGTTGGAGGGATTGTATGCTCCGTATGATGGAATGTTGGAGGGATTGTACGCTCCGTATGATGGAATGTTGGAGGGATTGTACGCTCCGTATGATGGAATGTTGGAGGGATTGTACGCTCCGTATGATGGAATGTTGGAGGGATTGTATGCTCCGTATGATGGAATGTTGGAGGGATTGTATGCTCCGTATGATGGAATGTTGGGAGGGATTGTATGCTCCGTATGATGGAATGTTGGAGGGATTGTATGCTCCGTATGATGGAATGTTGGAGGGATTGTATGCTCCGTATGATGGAATGTTGGAGGGATTGTATGCTCCGTATGATGGAATGTTGGAGGGATTGTATGCTCCGTATGATGGAATGTTGGAGGGATTGTATGCTCCGTATGATGGAATGTAGGAGGGATTGTATGCGCCGTATGATGGAATGTAGGAGGGATTGTATGCTCCGTATGATGGAATGTTGGAGGGATTGTATGCTCCGTATGATGGAATGTTGGAGGGATTGTATGCTCCGTATGATGGAATGTTGGAGGGATTGTATGCTCCGTATGATGGAATGTTGGAGGGATTGTATGCTCCGTATGATGGAATGTTGGAGGGATTGTATGCTCCGTATGATGGAATGTTGGAGGGATTGTATGCTCCGTATGATGGAACGTTGGAGGGATTGTATGCTCCGTATGATGGAACGTTGGAGGGATTGTATGCTCCGTATGATGGAATGTTGGAGGGATTGTATGCTCCGTATGATGGAATGTTGGAGGGATTGTATGCTCCGTATGATGGAACGTTGGAGGGATTGTATGCTCCGTATGATGGAATGTTGGAGGGATTGTATGCTCCGTATGATGGAATGTTGGAGGGATTGTATGCTCCGTATGATGGAACGTTGGAGGGATTGTATGCTCCGTATGATGGAACGTTGGAGGGATTGTATGCTCCGTATGATGGAATGTTGGAGGGATTGTATGCTCCGTATGATGGAATGTTGGAGGGATTGTATGCTCCGTATGATGGAATGTTGGAGGGATTGTATGCTCCGTATGATGGAATGTTGGAGGGATTGTATGCTCTGTATGATGGAATGTTGGAAGCACAGAAGACGGATTTAAATGGTCTTTTGTTTGTTCAATGTGGAGTATAATCCTGTGGTATAGGATTTGTACTTTGCATGAAATACACACATCAAGCACAGAGCGCTTTATATATTTTTATGTATTTTTGTACTGAAGAAATATTATGTTCAAGGTTATTGAATTCAACTAGATGGGGAGAATTAATAGTGCTCAGGAGGTTGCATTTGATTTATAATTGTTTCTCTCAATAATTTTGTTATAGAATGTCCTGTTTAACCCCCCTGGCGGTATTCCTGAGTGTAGTTCGGTGTAAACTTTCAGTACCAGAAGCGATAACCCCCCCCTCCGACCCTGAGCTACACTCGGGAATACACTGAAGCGTTGCTCTGGGATCCCTCCAGCACTTACCTTGTCCTGCGCTCCCGCGATGTCCCCCCTGCAGTGTCCCCGGCCATGTCCTCCGGCCGATGCCGGCATCTGTCTTCCGGGTTCCGTTCCGAGAGCGTCGGGACGTACGGGGGACAGAACCGGCGGGAAATTAAAAAATGTAAAATGTGACATTCACTAAATACACTAAAATCTGATACTATTCCATTCCTGTATCAATCCATTTCACATACATTTTGTCCCGAGTGCTTTGTCCGGCGCCCTGCCTGCATTTTTACCGCCCTTTCTGCCTGGAAACTGAGAAACGTCCATGGCGTCCAAAAAGCGTCCCTTTAGGTCAGACGCGGTTTAGACCGGCTAGAGAACAGCGATAGTAAATCAGAACCACTTGCAGAATTGAGTGATAATGATTCGTGGGGGAAATTCCTCATCAGACACTGAAAACGATTCTGCGACTGAGCTCAGCGATGTGCGAACTTGGCGCTCTATTTCACATTTCAGTGTTTTTGGTGATTATATTATTGAATTACATTTATTATTATTATATTATTATTTTTTATGATTATTTATTATATTATAGTTTATGATTTCGTGTTTCAAATTTTATCCTCCCCGGGATGTTTACTAGACTCTTGTCCGGACAGATTTCAGTGAGTTATTTCTAAGAATTACAGCCTACAATAAAAAAACGACATATTTGCATTGAAAATAATGTACCGCTTTGAGCACAGAAATACCGACATAATCAGACCGCTAGGGAGGTTAAGGGTGACAACACTGCCTTACATGACCTCCCTCAGGGACAGTGTTGTCACCCTCTTCAGAGCACTCTCGTCCTGAACTCCAATAGTACGACTCAAAGGCGGACTGACAACTCATGGGCCCCCGGGCAATAGGGGATCATGGGGCCCCTGTGTCCTTGCCCAAACTCAAAAAAGCCTATGAAAAAGGTACCAGGGGCATCTCATGGGGCCCCCTACCGACCCCGGGCCCTCAGGCAGTGCCCGAGTTTCCAAATGGTCAGTACGAGCTGATACAAACAGCCCCATGGGAAATGTAGTCTGGGGGAGGCAGGATGATACAGAACTTCTCAAACTCTAGAACGGAAGTTCAGGCCTACTGATCTGGGACTTTTCCATAGCCCCATCCCCCCCCCCAAAAAAACAAAAAAACAACACAATCTATTGTGCATTATTTTATCGATCTACAACGGAAAACAAGGGCATAGTTCCACTTTAGATGGCCCTAGATAACAGTTTTGCTTTTCTTGCCTACAGCGGTACTGCCTACCAGTGGAAAGTGGCAAACACCAGGACCTGAGATACATCACATGTGATACAGTAAGTAATTCTTGATGCACTGCATACGCGGGTCGAATTCCAATCGAATTTTCTTTAGAAAATCGGAAATTTTGTACGTTTTGTAATCCGATGGCGCCACCGTTGATTTCGAAAGTCAACCAACCGAGCCTTCAATTTCTGCTCACGTTGCTACAGAAAAGAATTTTCGTGGCCAAGAATTTTCTTTCCGGGTCGCAGCTTTATATTTCTCGCACGTTTCTCCCATCATTGATTCGAAATTCGTTGGCTTTTCAAAAAAATTTCCAACGTGCCCAATCACTCAAATTCAGCCATTTTCTGTGACCCACTAATGGTGAGCAACAAACGAAAATTCTTAGAAAAGATTTTCGAAGGAAAGTTCTTTCGGAATTCGACCCGTATGGCTGGCTAGTGCAAGTAATTGATGTTTTTTTATTTATCCAATAAATGATTACCTACCATAATGTCTCCACTCACTGCACTCCTGGTGTTCTCTACAATACCGCCTCTCCCCGTATTGTACAGACGGTCTATCCCCACTTCCTGTTTCTGAATGACACCAGATCATTAACAGCAGCATAGGTGCCACCAGGGCCGTGGATAAGGGGGTACCACCAGTCCTCCTGTACGGGGTCCAGAGCAGCAGGGGGGCCCAGGAAGCTGGGTGAATCAGATGTGGGCAGGGAGATGATCGGCAAGGCAGGGGGGCAATTACTGGAACCGATCCCCTGTATGGCTCTCTCTGCAGCAGCTGAAAGCTGGCTTCTTCTCTCATCCTCTCCTTCCTCCTTCCGGCTGGCTTTCAGCTGCTGCATAGAGAGCCATACAAGGCGGGGGGGGGGGGGGGCAATTACTGGAACCGATCCCCTGTATGGATCTCTCTGCAGCAGCTGAAAGCCAGCTGGAAGGAGAGGAATGGGAGAAGAAACCAGCTTTCAGCTGCTGCAGAGAGATCCATACAGGGGATCGGTTCCAGTAATTGCCCCCATGCCATGTATGGCTCTCTATGCAGCAGCTGAAAGCCAGCCGGAAGGAGGAAGGAGAGGATGGGAGAAGAAGCCAGCTTTCAGCTGCTGCAGAGAGAGCCATACAGGGCAGGGGGGCAATTACTGGAACCGATCCCCTGTATGGCTCTCTGTGCAGCAGCTGAAAGCTGGCTTCTTCTCCCATCCTCTCCTTCCGGCTGGCTTTCAGCTGCTCCAGAGAGAGTTACACAGGGCAGGGGGGCAATTACTGGAACCGATCCCCTGTATGGCTCTCTCTGCAGCAGCTGAAAGCTGGTTTCTTCTCCCATTCTCTCCTTCTGGCTGGATTTCAACTGCTGCATAGAGAGCCATACAGGGCAGGGGGGGGCAATTACTAGAACCGATCCCCTGTATGGCTCTCTCTGCAGCAGCTGAAAGCTGGCTTCTTCCTTCTCTCATCCTCGCTTTCCTCCTTCCGACTGGCTTTCAGCTGCTGCATAGAGAGCCATACAGGGCAGGGGGGCAATTACTGGAACCGATCCCCTGTATGGATCTCTCTGCAGCAGCTGAAAGCTGGTTTCTTCTCCCATCCTCTCCTTCCAGCTGGCTTTCAGCTGCTGCATAGAGAGCCATACAGGGGGTCGGTTCCACTAATTGCCCCACCCCCATTACCCTCCCTGTACACAATATGTTTCCCCTGTGTGCCCCCCATCTCCGCAAGGCTGCCGGCTTCCCTCCTCTCCTTCCCATCTGTAGCTGCAGACACACAGTAGGGGATCCTTCAGCATGGAGAAAGTGGGAAGGATCTGGTAAATATGTCTCATTTACCAGCTCCTTTCCCTCCTGAATGAATACAATGAGTGATCAGTAATGACAGGAAAGGGCCCTGTCAGGTTGGTTGTATGGGGCCCCATGGTTTCTAACAGCAGCCCTGGGTGCCACCCAGGGATGTCGTATCAGACTACAATTGTAAGTGTCCTTGCACACCCGCCAGCACAGAGCACATCCTCGTCCCAACTCTGGCAGGGCCAAGATGGTGGTGGTGGGGGCAGAGTGGCTCCCGGGGAGCGTGCACAAGCAGGGTGCGGGGAGGCCGCTTATAAACAGCCACCCGACCCTGCACCGCCACTGTCCCGCCGTTTATATACAACGGCCAGACAGGAGGTGGTTAACCCCCTTAGCGGTATTCCCGAGTGTAGCTCGGGGTAAAATTTGAGTACCAAGAGCGGTAACCCCCCCGAGCTACACTCGGGCTTACCATGCGGCGTTGCTCAGGGAGTCCCTGCAGCACTTACCTTGTCCTTCGCTCCCACGATGTGTCCCCTGCAGCGTCCCCGGCCGATTCCGGCTTCCGTGTTCCGGTCCCTGTGACGTCGGGACATACGGGCGCCGGAACCGGCGGCAAATTTGAAATTTTTAAAAAATGTCATTTTTGCTGTCATTGCTGTTTC
Source organism: Staurois parvus (assembly GCF_062004578.1). NCBI lineage: Eukaryota > Metazoa > Chordata > Amphibia > Anura > Ranidae > Staurois > Staurois parvus. The sequence continues at coordinate 14,542 of NW_028318050.1, forward strand.
AATGCATTTCACATACATTGTGTCCCGAGTGCTTTGTCCTGCGCCCTGCCTGCATTTTTACCGCCCTTTCTGCCTGGAAACTGAGAAACGTCCATGGCGTCCAAAAAGCGTCCCTTTAGGTCAGACGCGGTTTTAGACCGGCTAGAGAACAGCGATAGTAAATCAGAACCACTTGCAGAATTGAGTGATAATGATTGGTGGGGGAAATTCCTCATCAGACACTGAAAACGATTCTGCGACTGAGCTCAGCGATGTGCAAACTTGGCGCTCTATTTCATATTTCAGTGTTTTTGGTTTGATTATATTATTGAATTACATTTATTATTATTATATTATTATTTTTTATGAATATTTATTAAATTATAATTTATGATTTCGTGTTTCAAATTTTATCCTCCCCGGGATGTTTACTAGACTCTTGTTCAGGCAGATGTCAGGGAGTTATTCCTAAGAATTACA
>NW_028318050.1:372500-422500 GCF_062004578.1 Staurois parvus
ATATCTCCGGATCATACAGCTGCACCTCCAGTCACGTTGTGTACCTTATCCAGTACAGAAAATGTAACAAAGGATCTTATGTTGGCGAAACAGGACAGAAGTTGCAAACAAGGATGAATTTGCACAGACATACCATCAAGGAACATAAAGAAGATGACCTCTGCACAACTGTAGGACACCATTTTGCACAACTAGACCACAATATGGAAGACCTCAATATTTTAGTTCTTAAAGGAAATTTCAAATCCATTCAGAAAAGAAAAACTTTTGAACTAAGAATGATAATTCTATTTGACACAAGAGATAACGGCCTGAATTTGGACATGGGGTTCCTCAACCATTATTCAACAGTTTTATGCCTATCACCTCAAGCTTGACTCTCTCTCTGCGATGTGAGTGTTGCCCCCCCCCCCCTTTGCTTTTGCTGTGTCTTATCTCTAGCCTTTTTTTTTTTTTTTTTCCATCTCTTCTAACATTCTGCTAAAACTTTGTGATTTGTATAGTACTGCTTGGACCTTGAAGAAGGGGACATTCCCTGAAAGCTTGTCCTCAAAATTGTATGTTAGTGCAAATAAAAAAAGTATCACGGACAGTACTCAATTGTTTCTGTCGCAAATGCACTAATACGGCTACAATCACCTCAATTTAATAATGTAATACCAGAGTTTAGTGTATTATGTGTTTGTAAAATTTTGACATATTTGAATTTCCCACTGGTTCCATCCCCCGTACGTCCTGTACGTCCTGTACGTCCTGGCGCTCGCAGGGAACGGAAGACGGATGCTGGCATCGGCCGGAGGAAATGGCCAGGGACGCTGCAGGGGAACATCGCGGGACCACAGGACAAGGTAAGTGCAGAAGGAATCCTGGAGCAATGCTGCAGTGTAATCCTGATTGTAGCTTGGGGTTACCGCTTCTGGTGCTAAAACTTTACCCCGATCTACACTCAGGAATACAGCCAGGGAGGATAAGGCTTTTTTGTCAAAATGCTGGAACCTAATTTGAGTCTTGATCAGACAGGATAGTAACATTGATTCCTGTTGCAGGTGGACAATGCTAAACCACAATCTGCCATATTAGCTCCTTCAGTTGACCTACTGGGTTGTGTTGGACCTGCTGGGTTGCGTATCTGATAGATCTGATACGTGGCCCATGATCCAGATTTTTGGTGAATAATTGTTTGTAGAATTTGACTTATGTATTCTATGCCCCAATTTCAGTCTACATTGTCTCGTAAAGTAAATCCCTCTGTGAATTGCAGGACAAAAATGACATATTAGCTTTATTTATGTGTTTTCTTTTCTTTTTTTTTAAGTGAGTAAAATATTGCAATGGGGAATGTCACAATTTTGAAAGAATTATTTCTTTCTGGAATGTCTGACCTTCCTGGTCTTCAGCTACCACTATTTCTCTTCTTCCTCCTCATCTACCTTCTGACAATAATCTGGAATTTGCTGATCATTGTCCTCATCGTTACTGACTCTCACCTCCATGTTCCTATGTATTTCTTCCTTGGAAATCTGGCCAGTTTAGATCTCTGTTGTTCCTCCGTCACCGTCCCACGAATGTTGTTTGACCTTTATACCAAAAGAAGAAAGATTACAATAACAGCTTGTATAACCCAAGTCTTCTTCTTTTTGTTCTTTGCCACTTCTGAGATTTTTCTTTTGACTGTCATGTCCTATGATAGATATACTGCTATTTGTAAACCATTACATTACATACAGATCATGAGTTGGAAAGTGTGTGTGCAATTGGCCTCCATTGTATGGTATCTTGGTTTCACTAATGCTTTAGTTCACACTCTTTGTGCCTTAAAGTTAACATTTTGCAAATTAGATGTTATAGAGAGCTTCTTCTGTGACCTTCCACAGTTGTTTCAGATCTCATGCAGTGAAGCCTACGTCAACATTCTGCTCATCTTCATCTTGGGGGCGCTTCTTGGAGTTGGGCCTCTTATACTGACCTTCCTGCCCTATGTCTCTATATTCAAAACTGTCCTTAAAATGCAAGTTACAGGTAAAAGGAGTAAAGTCTTCTCTACATGTACTTCTCACCTGACAGTGGTCTTTATTTTTTATTCCTCTGTCATGTTTAATTATTTTCAACCAAGTTCAAATCATCATTCTGCTGGTGAGAAAGTGGCACCCATCTTTTACACGGTGATTGTCCCTCTACTCAATCCTCTGATTTACAGTCTGAGGAACCAGGAGTTTAGAACAGCTTTTCAAAAATTGTTTAGGAAGATCTTCCCACTACATTCCAATAATGAAGTAAGTCAGACTTTCATCCTGAGAAAAACAAGTGGAAGTGTGTTTACTTTAAAATGCATTGATAGGGCTTTTTTTTAGTTTTAAAGTCCAACTCCAGAAAAACTAAAAATTCCTCCCTTGCACACGCACTGCTAGAATCGCTTTTTATTTCATGTCTAGGGGGCAGCACACAATGGCTGATGGTACTTGCAGACTATTCATTCACAGGAAACTGTGATTGATTGAAATGGCCAAGGGGCTGAGCTCTGCACGACAGTGCTGTTTTCGAATTGTGACAGTGGATGATGGAAGAAAATCCCCTGCCCACTGTCACAGGGTGGGGTGATCAAGGGAAGAGGGTACAGATGCTGGAACATAAATCAGGTGGAACATGTAACTTGCTCTGAAAGCTGAACTTATCCTTTAACAGTTACTTACAGTCTATTCATATTCTTTGCAACCAACCCTGTTGAAGGTGAGTGTTTCCACAGCCCTGGTAATGGCGTCTCCCTGTGCATGATCCTGCCATGTATTCTGGGCTCCCCTTGCCCATCTGCGGGTTCGGGGTCAACATGGCAGATGCTGTCCAGTGGAAAGGAAGGAGTAGAGTGGAGTAGACACAGCTGACTGGGAACAACCAACATCTTTTGCAACATTCCGGGATGACTTACCTTCTGGAAGAAGTTTTATCTGACACCTCTCATGTTTGAGCTATGATTCATGTCAATCAGCTTGGTGAACCATCTCACCAAGGTGTGCAAGCACTCTTTTTTACCTCAAATTTCAAAGAATGTCTCATGACACTTCATGGTGGATTTATTTGACACAAAATGTATGCAGACCCTGATTTTTGCTGGTGTCAAGTTAGGTATATTTTACATTAAATGTAGAAAAGTATGTGCAGAAGTTCTGTTTTTGTCAACACATATATATTATTTCCTTACTTCTTAGTGGGCACCGTCTCTTCATATATCAATGTAGCAAAACCATTCCCCCTTTTTTAGTGCCAGACCATTGGTGTCACTGGTGCTGTCTATAATAATGATTCAGTTTCAAAACATAACATATAGCTTAAAGGCTGAGCTCACCTTTAGGAAAAAAAAAATTAGCATATTTTTTCAGGGGAAAAAATGTGCATTAAATATTATTTCCATTGCAACCTGCAAAGCATTGCACCCATGATCAGAGGATGACAGTCACAAAGTCAGGCTCCTGCAGACATCCTCTAGCTTTCTGCCTGTACCTCTATCCATGGTTGGGAGACATGGATGGGACTTTATTTGTGCCACCGAGAAATCATACAAAAGTAATAAAATAATATTTTTTTTTATTCTATTGGGATAAAAACAGTAAAGCACAAAACACCTATAAAAACACTAAATGAACATATACAGTTCTTCATGCAGTATCAAGGCATAGACTACGCATTGGTCTTGTACGCCTTAATACTAACTCATTGGTCCTGTGCCCATTAATTTTCCTGAAACGCGTTGATCCTGCACAGCTTAATACTGTAAGATGAACTGTAAATGTGAATTTATTGTTTTTCATGGTGTTTTGTAAATAATGTATAATAGAAAATAATGTATTATTTTATTTTTTTTGTGTGATTTCTCAGTGGCACAAAAGTTCCATCCATGGTCTCCTTGCCTTATCAGGCACTAAATAAAGAGGGGTGTTTTTGTTATATTTTACTTTATTGTTGTTATATTTTACATTATTATTGTTATATTTTACATTATTAGTCAATATCAGCACTGAGCCGTTTGCCACAAAACAAAGAAACACAAAGCTATTTTTGGATTATCTCATGTCATGGGGCCTCGGTGAGATCTCGACAGTGTAATGAGACACAGGAGGGATATAGATGGAGATCTCAGGGAGAAGGTGAATGCTTTTATACACAATGAGATGGTGGACACATTGTATCTGTCTAGAACAGGAAGGTGTTGGCTGTTTTATACATGAAATATTCTTCTACAAGGTGATCAATCCTTCCTGACCATTATTTATTTATTTCAGGTACTTACAGTCAGGTCCATAAATATTGGGACATGGACACAATTCTAACATTTTTGGCTCTATACACCACCACAAGGGATTTGAAATCAAACAAACAAGATGTGCTTTAACTGCAGACTGTCAGCTTTAATTTGAGGGTATTTACATCCAAATCAGTTGAACGGTGTAGGAATTACAACAGTTTGCATATGTGCCTCTCACTTGTTAAGGAACCAAAAGTAATGGGACAGAATAATAATCATAAATCAAACTTTCACTTTTTAATACTTGGTTGCAAATCCTTTACAGTCAATTACAGCCTGAAGTGTGGAACGCATAGACATCAGCAGACGCTGGGTTTCATCCCTGGTGATGCTCTGCCAGGCCTCTACTGCAACTGTCTTCAGTTCCTGCTTGTTCTTGGGGCATTTTCCCTTCAGTTTTGTCTTCCGCAAGTGAAATGCTCAATCGGATTCAGGTCAGGTGATGGACTTGGCCATCGCAGAACATTCCACTTCTTTCCCTTAAAAAACTCTTTGGTGTCTTTTGCAGTCTGCTTTGGGTCATTGTCCATCTGCACTGTGAAGCGTCCAATGAGTTGTGAAGCATTTGGCTGAATATGAGCAGATAATATTCCCGAAACACTTCACAATTCATCCGGCTGCTTCTGTCAGCAGTCACATCATCAATAAATACAAGAGAAGCAGTTCCATTGGCAGCCATACATGCCCACGCCATGACACTACCACCACCATGCTTCACTGATGAGGTGGTATGCTTAGGATCATGAGCAGTTCCTTTCCTTCTCCATACTCTTCTCTTCCCATCACTCTGGTACAAGTTGATGTTGGTCTCATCTGTCCATAGGATGTTGTTCCAGAACTGTGAAGGCTTTTTTACATGTTGTTTGGCAAACTCTAATCTGGCCTTCCTGTTTTTGAAGCTCACCAATGGTTTCCATCTTGTGGTGAACCCTCTGTATTCACTCTGGTGAAGTCTTCTCTTGATTGGTGACTTTGACACACATACACCTACCTCCTGGAGAGTTCTTGATCTGGCCAACTGTTGTGAAGGGTGTTTTCTTCACCAGGGAAAGCATTCTTCGGTCATCCACCACAGTTGTTTTCCGTGGTCTTCCGGGTCTTTTGGTGTTGCTGAGCTCATTGGTGCGTTCCTTCTTTTTAGGAATGTTCCAAACAGTTGTTTTGGCCACGCCTAATGTTTTTGCTATCTCTCTGATGGGTTTGTTTTGTTTTTTCAGCCTAATGATGGCTTCACTGATAGTGACAGCTCTTTGAATCTCATCTTGAGAGTTGACAGCAACAGATTCCAAATGCAAATAGCACACTTAAAATTAACTCTGGACCTTTTATCTGCTCATTGTAATTGGGATAATGAGGGAATAACCCACACCTGGCCATGGAACAGCTGAGAAGCCAATTGTCCCATTACTTTTGCTCCCTTAACAAGTGGGAGGCACATATGCAAACTGTTGTAATTCCTACACCGTGCACCTGATTTGGATGTAAATACCCTCAAATTAAAGCTGACAGTCTGCAGTTAACGCACATCTTGTTCGTTTCATTTCAAATCCATTGCGGTGGTGTATAGAGCCAAAAATGTTAGAATTGTGTCAATGTCCCAATATTTATGGACCTGACTGTATATAGTGCTGTCAATTAACATATATATGGTACATTCCCATCAGTCCCTAACCCTCAAGGGGCATACAATCTAAGGTCCCTAACTCACATTCATACATACACATACTAGGGACAATTTAGACAGGAGCCAATTCACCTACCAGCATGTCTTTGGAGTGTGGGAGGAAACCAGAGCACCTGGAAGAAACCCACGCAAGCACAGGGAGAACATGCAAACTCCATGCAGGAGGCACCATGGTTGGGAAACAAACCCATGACCCATTTACTGCAAGGCAGATGTGCTAACCACTAAGCCACTGTGCCGCCCGACCATTATACAGTGTTGTAATGTCAGATATTCCTCATCTCCATCCCGTGTATTCCCATACACAGACCCCATCCATCATCAATGAGGGATTCTGAATATACAGGTGAGTGGTTACAATGTGTCTTCTCACACTTTCCTGGTATATTCTGCTCTGCTCCCACATCAGTTTGAATGGTGAAAAAGAATTCCAAACATCTGATAACTCCAGTCTGTGTATTTCTCCGAAAAGGGGCCCCGTAATGATGAGATATTCTGGGGTCAGGGGCGGACTGACCATTTGGAAACTCGGGCACTGCCTGAGGGCCCGGGGTCAGTAGGCGGCCCCATGAGATGCCCCTGGTACCTTTTTCGTAGGCTTTTTTGAGTTTGGGCAAGGACACGGGGCCCCATGATCCCCTATTGCCCGGGGGCCCCATGAGTTGTCAGTCCGCCCCTGTCTGGGGTTCAATTTTTACTATATGAGTCATGAAATCAATTACACCCAACTTTACACCGACCCCCCCTTCCTGAGCATTGCTGCTATTCCTTCTTATGGTTTTACCGATCTCTACATATTATTATACAGGATTTATATAGCGCCAGCAGCTTGTGCAATGCTTTACGATATGAAGGAAGACAGTCGAGTTAAAACACAACTCAATACAAAGGTGATACATGGGCCGTGCCTACAATACACAGGTAATCACAACACCACGGCAGAGATTTACTAGAACTGGAGCACTCACAATCTGGGGCGGCTGTGCATGGGAGCCAATCAGCTTCTGACGTCATCTTGTTCATTTAGAGTCTTACTAAACCCACAGCAGTGAAATCAGTCTGTAGATGCAGTAAAGCGCGCTTGTTAGGACTTCTTCACATATAACTAAATTTCTAACTCTTCAAAAACACCCCCTATAGCGTTAGACATTAATGAGCTTTAGTAAGAGTCAGGGGCGGACTGACAACTCATGGGGCCCCTGGGCAATAGGGGATCATGGGGCCCCTGTGTCCTTGCCCAAACTCAAAAAAGCCTATGAAAAGGTACCAGGGGCATCTCATGGGGCCCCCTACTGACCCCGGGCCCTCGGGCAGTGCCTGAGTTTCCAAATGGTCAGTCCGCCCCTGGTAAGAGTATTTCATAAGCATTAAAAACACTTCCCAAATGCCCTATGCGCCATTTTGAGGTGTTTTATAGGCGTTTTACAAGCATTAAACCCACACCACAAACACCTATAATAAACTGTAATGGTATAAACGCCCCACAAACGCCCAGCAAATGCCTGCCAGGGTGTCACCATAGCCTTGAATGGGAGGCGTTGGGTTCAACTCCTCATGAGGCTTCAATTTTGAAGCTCCACAATGATTCATGCTTTGATCATTTGAACAGCACTGTGCTGCCCATAGTATCATTTCCACAGGCATTGGAGGAGCATCAATAATGCCCCTCAAATGCCTGCTTTCAAAGCTAGTTTGAACTAGGACTTATACTCACTGTGGAACCTAAGGAGTTAATCTAAAATTGTGAAAAAAGGCTGTTTGATCCTGTCTTTTCTGATATTGCCCTTATTCCAGTGACCCCTCTTATCTCCTGATAAGCCATATTGTTTGGAGTCACTCTACACATACTCAGTTTGGTGTGTATTGCCAGAGATTTTTTTTTCTTTTTTTCTTGGGAGAGTGCATGTGATCAGCACAGGGGCAATCAGCACTGTCCAGACAGAGGTCAGGGGTTCTGCATCCTCCTAGAGCAGAATGAAAACTTGGATAGAAGTCACAAGACTGCTCTAACTGCTGATGAGAAAAGGTATTTAGCAGTTTATATTTACTAAAATAGTTGCATTTCCATGTTCTGTGTACTGTGAGAGGCCAGATATAGTGAATGCAGGGTCCGGGGAGAGCGGATATAGTGAATGCGGGGTCTGGGGAGACCAGATATAGTGAATGCGGGGTCTGGGGAGACCAGATATAGTGAATGCGGGGTCCTGGGAGAGCAGATATAGTGAATGCGGGGTCCGGGGAGAGCGGGTATAGTGAATGCGGGGTCCGGGGAGAGAGGATATAGTGAATGCGGGGTCCGGGGAGAGCGGATATAGTGAATGCGGGGTCCGGGGAGAGCGGATATAGTGAATGCGGGGTCCGGGGAGAGCGGATATAGTGAATGCGGGGTCCGGGGAGAGCGGATATAGTGAATGCGGGGTCCGGGGAGAGCGGATATAGTGAATGCGGGGTCCGGGGAGAGCGGATATAGTGAATGCGGGGTCCGGGGAGAGCGGATATAGTGAATGCGGGGTCCGGGGAGAGCGGATATAGTGAATGCGGGGTCCGGGGATACCGGATATAGTGAATGCGGGGTCCGGGGAGAGCGGATATAGTGAATGCGGGGTCCGGGGATACCGGATATAGTGAATGCGGGGTCCGGGGAGAGCGGATATAGTGAATGCAGGGTCCGGGGAGAGCGGATATAATGAATGCAGGGTCCGGGGAGAGTGGTTAAGGTGAATGCAGGGTCTGGGGTTTACTAACACTTTAGGTTTTGCCAATAAAATGTGGAAGCTGATTGGTCTCTATGCAGAGCTGCACCAGATTTTTCACTCTCCCCTGATCATTGCTACTTTTCTTTCTTATCATTTTACAGATCTTTACATACTAACACTTTAAATAGACATTAATAAGACACCAATAGATGAGATGAGGAGGGCTGACAGATCACAATATAACTTGGAGGAAAGGAGGCTGTTTAGTTCTATCACTGAAATCTCCCTTTTATTGATGATTGGATGAAATCCTCCCAGGCTGATCTGTCTGTCTATAGGATATCATACAATTCAGGAATCCAGACAATGGGGATCCATGAATAATGGGATTCTCTACAGATGAGACAATTCTGGATTCATATCCTAAGTAGTTGAAAGAGTTCACAAACTCCAATTCTTGTACTTTGCACAAAGTTTTGCTATGCAACTACTGAACAGGACGTATTATAATAATACCCATAATACCCCGGGTGCTTTATGTTACCCAACATCTCAGATCTCTTTCTCTGTTTTTATTTTTGCTCTGCCCAACAAACTACATCAAATGATAATCAATGTATCTAACAATAAATCATGAAATTAATAAATCAATGAATGCAACCTTATTTTGGTAGTCATCTTCTTCATTAAAAATAAATAAATATATATATATATATACTCACAAAAGAAAGAGTGTAAACATAGGGTATATATTATGGCTGATGTGACTGGCTCGGTGTACTCTGTATGGCACTGCAGAATATGTCAGAGCTATATAAGTAAAATCATTTCTTTAGGGGCCTTTCAAATGTACAGTATATATATTTGTTCTTTTTTTTTTTTCAAGTAGGACAGAGGCCTCAAAAAGTTTTGTGTTTCGGGTATTAGCTAATATATAACTGTGTATCTGATGACATGTGTAGGACACAACTGGTGTCCCTACCTCTGCCCTCAAATTTAACAAACAATTTTACTTTGACCTTTCCAATATATTTAGCACATAAAATGCCAATATATAAATAGCCCCGCCCATTACAGAATGATCCAACTGTGTGCAGTTATCACAATACCACTTATTGATTAGGAAGATTACACTTGAAATAGGTTCTGCTCTCCATCTGCCCATTCTATTCACGAAAACGTATAAGAACTGTTTTCTCATTATTTATTGTTGGGATTGTTCACATGTAAATATCTTAACCGCTTCCCCACCACCCGATAACAGATATGCTGCTACAAGGTGGCAGGGGTGCGCAAAATTACGTATATATACGTGATTTTGCATTTCCAGGTAGGGGCGTGGCCGTGACTGTCAATCACTGGGTCCCGGAAGGTGATTATCCGCTGGTGCCCGGTGATTACCAAGGATTTCCGACGGGGAGGAGGACTGTTTTGTTTACTAACAGTCCTCCTCCCTGTCAGCTCAGGCACACTGCTCTGGGTGGCTGCGCACAGCACACCATCCAGAGCAGTGTGCTTACACTGAAGCATAAACACACCACCCCCTAGTGAAACACTTACCGCACACAGGTAATCCTTTGATTGCCCTATATGTTAACCCCTTCCTGCCCAGTACCATTAATACAGTGTCAGTGCTTTTTTTTTTAGCATTGATCACTGTATTGGTGCCACTGAAGATGTTAGTGACACCAAGTCAGTTCTCCCCCAGTGTCAGAATGTCTGCCGCAATCCCACTATAAGTCGCTGATCGCTTCTACAAGTAGAAAAAAAAATCCCAGTATCTATACCACCATTTGTAGACGCTATAACTTTCACGTAAACCAATCAATTTACACGTATTGGGATTTTTTTTTTAGTAACGACACGGAGCAGAATACATTTTGGTCTAAATTTATGATGAAATTTGATTTTTACATTTTTTTTACTGGACATGTTTAATAGCAAAAAGTAAAAAATATTGTTTTTTTTCTCAAAATTGTCTGTCTTTCCATTTTATAGTGCAAAAAAACACAGGTGATCAAATACCACTGAAAGAAAGCTCCATTCATGGGAGAAAAGGACGTAAATTTAATTTGGGTGCAGCATTGCATGACCGCGCAATTGTCAATTGAAGTAACGCAGCGCCTGGTCAGGAAGGGGGGGAAATCCTCAGGAGAGCGAGGGGTTAATGTGTTTTAAAAAAACAAAAAATACAGTTCACATGTGGTAGCATATACAAAGGTCCCAGAGTTCACAATAATAAACGTATATTTTGTTTTAATCCATAAAAAACTTTATTAAAGACGTCACCACTCAGCATTTAAATTGGCAAATTGCCAATGGAAGAACAATGATACAAAGTGCAAGGGAACATTTGGCAAAGAGACACAGATAAAGTACATTTAAAATGGTCTACAGACATCCCATCACATTAATAAATATTTATGTTTGTTTTAATACTTTATTTTTAGTGAAAAAGAAACACTGTTTAATATTATTTGTAAAATTATGTGCAGTATGTTAAGACTAATTTAAAAAGGCCAAATTGATTAAATATATTTTGTTTGCTTTTAATGTCTTGGTGTGAATGATCCTTTACAGTCCCATGAACATGTCTCCTCCAGTACAATGTCTTCCGGAATCCTTACATTATTGCTACCCCTTTTAGTCAATTATTTGTTTCTGATAGGAAATCAAACTTTGCGTTCTGAATTCATTTTGCTTGGTCTATCAGACCTCATGGATTCTCAGGTCTCGGTATTTCTGCTGATTCTCCTCGTCTATATGGCCACACTGGTTGGGAATCTTCTCATCATTTTCCTGGTGGTCTCAAACTTACACCTCCAGACCCCCATGTACTTTTTCCTGGGAAACCTCTCAGTTTTGGACATCTTTAGTTCCTCTATTTCCACATCTCACTTATTTTTTGACATCTTTACTTGAAACAGGATAATTTTCTACTCAACTTGTATCACCCAGGTCTTTTTTTTCTCCTGGTTGTTAACCACCGAGTCCTTTATACTGGCGATAATGTCCTATGGTCGCTACGTTGCCATCTGTCATCCTTTGCATTACACAACCATGATGATATTTCACTTGTGTGTTCAGGTGGCGATCATTTTCTGGGTCTTCAGTTTTGTATGTTGCTTGGTGCACACTCTTTGTGCTCTAAGACTGGACTTCCCTGACCCCACCACCATCCCAGGCTTGTTCTGTGAGTTATATCAGCTGATTCAACTATCATCTTCTGACACATTCCTCAATTACTTACTTTTATATTTGCAAGCTGTATGCTTTGCAGTCCCTGGCTTTTTCATTACTTTCCTTTCCTATGTCTATATATTCAAAACTATCCTGAAAATTAAATTGAAGGATGGAAGACGGAAAGCTTTTCTCAACCTGCAGTTCCCACCTCACCGTGGTCTTTATCTTTTACGGGTCTGCTCTTTTCAACTACTTTCTCCCCAAAACAATGGATTTTCTAGCAGGCAGATTGCTGTCTGTATTTTACACAGTTATCACTCCACTCTTAAACCCGATTATATACAGCCTGAGAAACAATGAACTGAAAGAAGCTCTTCAGAAAACTCTATCTAGAAAAATATATAGAAAAAGAATGTCCATTGAATGTCAAGCAATTTTGACCTAATGCTCATACCGCTGATAATGCTGATAAATGAAACTCTACATAAAAACAAGACATCTTTCAATTCTTAGGCCCCTTTCACAAGAGACGGAATCCAAAAAGGCAATGGGCCCAATGGGACTTCTCTTTTCAACTACACTGCTCAAAAACACTTTTCAATCAGAGTCTAGCATCAAATAAATGAAACTCTTGGGATATTAATCTGCTCAGTTAAGTCGCAGAGGGGGTTGTTAATCAGTTTCAGCTGCTTTGGTGTTAATGACATTAACAGCAGGTGCAACAATGAGACAACCCCCAAAACAGGAAAGGTTTTACATGTGGAGGCCACTGACATTTTTGCCCTACTCATCTTTTCTGACTGTTTTTCACTAGTTTTGCATTTGGCTAGGGTCAGTGTCACTACTGGTAGCAAGAGGCCATACCTGGACCCTACAGAGGTTGCACAAGCAGCCCAACTCCTCCAGGATGGCACATCAATACGTGTCATTGCCAGAAGGTTTGCTGCATCTCCCAGCACAGTCTCAAGAGCATGGAGGAGATTCCATGAGACAGACAGCTACTTTAGGAGAGCTGGACAGGGCCATAGAAGGTCCTCAACCCATCAGCAGGACCCGTATCTGCTCCTTCGAGCAAGGTGGAACAGGATGAGCCCTGCCAGAGCCCTACAAAATGACCCCCAGCAGGCCACTGGTCTGAATGTCAAACAATCAGAAACAGACTTCATGAGGGTGGCCTGAGGGCCCGACGTCCTCTAGTGGGCCCTGTGCTCACTGCCCGGCACCATAGAGCTTGATTGGCATTTGCCATTGAACACCAGAATTGGCAGGTCCACCACTGGCACCCTGTGCTTTTCACAGATGAGAGCTGGTTCACCCTGAGCACATGTGACAGACGTGAAAGGGTCTGGAGAAGCCGTGGAGAATGTTATGCTGCCTGTAACATCTTTCAACATGACTGTTTTGGTGGTGGGTCAGTGATGGTCTGGGGAGGCCTATCCATGGAGGGACACACAGACCTCTACAGGCTAGACAATGGCACCCTGACTGCCATTAGGTATCGGGATGAAACCCTTGGACCCATTGTCAGACCCTACACTGGTGCAGTGGGTCCTGGGTTCCTCCTGGTGCACAACAATGCCCAGTCTCATCTGGTGAGAGTATGCAGGCAGTTCTTGGAGGATGAAGGAATTGATACCATTGAATTGCCCCCACGCTCGCCAGACCTAAATCCAATAGAACACCTCTAGGATATCATGTTTCAGGCCATCCAACGCTGCCAGGTTGCACCTCAGACTGTCTAAGAGCTCAGTGATGCCCTGGTCCAGATCTGGGAGGAAATAACCCAGAACACCATCCGTTGTCTCATTAGGAGCACACCCCAATGTTGTACATTCAATATAGTGGTAAATCCATAATATACACAAAACTAAGCAAACAAACAATAATAATCAGACTCTACTGGCACAAAAAGGAACACATTATTTGCAGTGCTGCTTTAGGAACTCATAGCACTGCTCTGCTCTGCTGTCCTCTCCATTGCTTGTGACACGGAGTGCAGAGCAGTGTTGTCAGTTCCCTTCAGTGAAAGTTGAAGTAGACTCCCACCGGATACGTGTATCTACAGGTGGGCTTATAATAAAACTTACCTGTAGGTACGAGGAATATCTCCTAAACATGCACCATTTAGAAGATATTCAGAGTCCCTGCAGGCGATGATGTCACTGGTGCATGCGCTCTGAAGGAACGGCATACCTTTGCCATACCTGAGATACTTGTGCGCAGGACCGGGATTGACATCATCGTGGATCATCCAATCAAGCAGCCAGAGCCTGGGAACCCAGAAGGAGACTGGGCGAAGATGGAAGCCTGTCAGCTGTGACAGCGTGCCACTCAAGGGCTTCGTTCTAAGGTAAGTCTTTCATAATGTGCTAGTATGCAATGCATACTAGCACATTATGACATTATTTTGCAGCAGATTTTTTTTTGTTTTGCAGTTTACTACCACTTTAAGTGCTGAACAGTGTGGAAAACTACAGACATGCTGCATAATTGCACACAGCTCTGCATCACACCTGCATTTTGGAGTGAACAAGGCATAAAAGACACAGTTTTTTTTCTATGTGTCATGCAGAGATCTGTAACAATATCATTTATATTTTACCAAATAAAGGTTTTGCAGTATATTGTACTTGTGTTCACTAAAATTAATTAAAGTGTGTTTTTCCCAAAAAATTGTGTTTGAAAAGCCATTGCACAAATATGAAGTGACAAAAAAATGCAACGCTTAACATTTTATTCTCCAGGGTCTTTGCTTAAAATTATATAATGTTTCAGGGTTCTAAATAATTTTCTAGCAAAAGTGCTGATTTTAAATGTTTGTGAGAACTGTCTTAATTGGTCGGGGGATAAAGGGATTAAAATAAATAAAAAAAAATCTATTCTGATTTGGAAGAACAGTGTATTCTGGAAATTATATGGCCAAAATTATGTGAACCCACCCTCTCCAAATGATGAAGGTCAGGTGTTTTCAGTAAAGGGTCCTGTTAATGCTACAGAAAGATATAGATATGTTAGATAATTGGACTCATCTAACTTTGGTAACAGTTTGGAGAAGACCCTTTTCTGTTCCAGCATGACTGTGTCCTTGTGTACCAAGCCAGCTCTGTGGTTTGACCAGTGAGGTGTGGAGGAACTTCAGCCTCATTGAACACATCCTCCATACTTCTCCCATGACTGGTGCACTTCACAGCAGATTTCTTTGATGCAAAATGGACAGAAACCCTGATTTACATACAGTAGGTGTCCACTAGAATTTTTCATTCTTCACCTATGAAATACATTACAGTTAAGATAAACTTTCTGAAAAGTTCACCACAAAACAAAGAAACACAAAATATATTTTTTTCATCTTGTGTCATGAGGCTGCGGTGAGATCTCGGCAGTGTAATGAGACCCAAGAGGGACATGGCTGGAGATCTCAGGAGGCTTCTGAATGTTTTTATACATGTGAGATGGTGCAGGGTGGGGGAGAACCTGTGTGCCCTCTTTACCTGACACTCCCATCTCCTCTATAGATCTGGCTGAAGGAACCCGACCAACACAAGATCTGATAACAAAACATCTATAGGACACATTGTATCTGTGTAGAACAGGAATATTGGCTGTTCTTTACATGAATATTCTTCTACAAGGTGGTCAATGTTTCCTGACCATTATACAGTGTGGTAATGCCAGATATTCCTCATCTCCATTCCCTGTATTCCCATACACAGACCCCCATCCATCATCAGTAAACGATTCTGAATATACAGGTGAGTGGTTACCAGAGGCGGACTGACCATTTGGAAACTCGGGCACTGCCCGAGGGCCCGGGGTCAGAAGGGGGCCCCAAGAGATGCCCCTGGTACCTTTTACATAGGCTTTTTTGAGTTTGGGCAAGGACACAGGGGTCCCATGATCCCCTATTGCCCGGGGGCCCCAGGAGTTATCAGTCTACCCCGGTTGGTTACAGTGTGTCTTCTCACACTTTCCTGGTATATTCTGCTCTGTTCTCACATCAGTTTGGGATGGTGAAAGAGAATTCCAAACATCTGATGACTCCAGTCTGTGCATTCCTCAGAAAAGGGGCCCAGTAATGATGAGATGTTCTGGGGTTCAATTTTTCCTCTACGAGTCATAAAATGATTCACACCCAATTTTACACCCCTGACCATTGCTGCTATTCCTTCTTATCATTTTACAGATCTCTACATATTATTATACAGGATTAATATAGCGCCAGCAGTTTGTGCAATGCGTTACAATATAAAGGTAGACAGTACAGTTAAGCCACAACTCAATACAAAAGTGCTACATGGGCCGTGCTTACAATATAAAGGTAATCAGAACACTTTCCTGGTATATTCTGCTCTGCTCCCACATCCATGGTGAAAGAAAATTCCGAAAATCTGATGATTTCAGTCTGTGTATTTCTCAGAAAAGGGGCCCAGTAATAATAGGATGTTCTAGGGTTCCATTTTTACTATACAAGACATAAAAGCAATTACACCCAACTTCACACCAACCCCCCTGATCATTGCTGCTATTCCTTATTTTTTTCCATATTTTTACATACAGTACTAGCCCTTTACATGATGGAAATATTTCATGGAGGAAATGTTAAAAAATACAGAATTGATACAATGTTTTGTTGAAGGTCCAGCGTCATTGGATGAAATGCTCTGACACTGAAACCCTTACACTCTTAAATTGATTAACCTCTTGCCGCCCATTAACAGTGCATTTACTGCTTGTGAGCAGCACAACCTGGCACCTTGAACTTACTCGTACATTGTGGTGAACCTCCTGTTTTTCCTGGTGATTAGACACCACGAGTTTGTCAGCGGGTTGCAGCCATTTATTTTGGTTGTATACCAGGTGATGGTGGCCAATCATAGCACAAGCCTCTGTGTTGTTTGTAAACATAACATACAGAATCTGTCCGAATTCTTCCTCCATGAGCTCTTTTCATTTAGGGAGAAAAGCCAGCCATATTCTGTGTGAGTAAAAGCAGCACATATACAGTACACTTGCATACACTTGTTAGGCACATTTTACTGTTGGTGGCTCTCCACAGTTAATCCTTTGATTGCCCTGTGGCCTTAGTACAGTATTGGTGTACAGTATTGTCAAGGATCACTGTGTTAGTGTCAGTCAGTTAGTGTCCCTCCCAGCCAGTGTCAGTTAGAGCCAGTCCCCAAAAACACAAAGCTAGCAGGATCAGCCCAGATCACAGCCAGCACTCGCGTTTATCCTCCCCAACAAATGAAGTGTCAGTATTTTTTTCTGATGACTTCTACCTCTGAAAAGTTTTCTGCAAAACAGCAGTGTTAGCAAATTCAGGACTGATCTCTGCTAGCACTAGCAGTTTATTTTATTTCCAGTGCCTAAGCAGCCCCTGATTGCTAGCCAGGAGTTGCTACTAGGTACCTGTAAAGCTAGTGTTTAAAAAAGGTACTCTAGTGAAGAGGCTTACAGGATTTTGAGCATGACAGGATAAGGAGGGGAGGCCTCACTGTCAGTATCAGGCTCAGAATATGAACTTGTAGAAAACAGCATAACCCTGACAGCTAGCTCAGACAATGATGAAGGGGTCCCTGCTAAAACCAGATATACCCAACCCCATGTTGCTGAAACATTTTCATTTTCTTTCTTCATTTTCAAAGACTTTGTGGCAACAAATGAGATCTGCAAAATACTCACCATGCATATTAGCAAATATAAGTTCCAAAAGGGGGTCATATGGGAGGTGTTTTTAATATTATGACATTTTAGATTCTCCAAAATTGTGATAGGTAGTCAGGAAATCAAATGTCTAAGTTATGCCCTGTGAAAGCCTGAAGGTGGTCAATGGAGATTGGGCCCCTGTATGTAGCTAAGCCCCCAAATAGTCTCATATGTGTGGTATACCAACACTCTGGAGAAGTAGCAGAATGTGTTTTGGGGTGTAATGCCATGTATACATATGATATGTATTAGAAATATCTCATTAAATTGGCAACTTTGTGTTAGAAAAATATTTTTTTCATTTTCCGAAAACTTGTGGCAAAAAATAAGATCTTTCAAAAGCTTAGCATGCCTCTCAGAAAATACTTTGGGATGTATACTTTGCAAAAAGGGGTAATTTGGGGGGTGTTTATACTGTCCTTGCATTTTAAGGCCTTCGGAAATGTGATAGGCAGTCAGGAAATCCAATGTTTAATTAACTCCCCTTGAAAGCCTGAAGGTGATCACTGGATTTTGGGCACCTGTATGTGGCTAGCCTGCTAAAAAGTCTCTCACATGAGGTATCCCCAAACTTCGGAGAAGTAGCAGAATGTGTTTTGGGGTGTAATTCACATATAACCATGGCATGAGTGAGAAATATCTCAGTACTCAGTAAAGTGACAACTTTGTGTAAAAAAAAAGAATTTCCCAAAAGTTTGGCAAAAACTAAAATCTTCCATGGTCTTAACATGCCTCTCAGCAAATACCTTTGGATGTCTACTTTCCAAAAAAGGGTCATTTAGGGGGGTATTTGGACTTCCCTGACATTTTAGTACCTCACAAAATGTGAGTCAGAAAGTCAGAGCTGCTTAGAAGCTGCATTAATTCCAGTATATATACCATTGTTTGTAGACGTTATAACTTTCAAACAAATGAATTAATATACACTTATTGCTATTTTTTTTTACCAAAGAATACACCTCGGCCTAAATGTATGAATAAATTTGATTTTATTAGACATGTTTTATAACAGAATTAATAAAATACATTTTTGTAAAAACAAATTTCAGTCATTTTTATTTATATAATAAATACATGAAAAACCCAGGGGTGATCAATTACCACCAAAATAAAGCCCTATTTGTTTGAAGTAAATTATATAAATATACTTTGGGTACAGTGTTGTATGACCAATCAATCACCTCTTAAAATAGCACAGTGCTGAATAGCAAAAAATAGTCAGGTCATGAAGGGGATAGAAGGTCAAGTGGCTAAAGAGCTCAGAATAAGACATACTGTAAATAGATGATATGAGGGGGGCTGACTTATCACACTACGACTTGGATGAATGGAGACTGTTTAGTTCCATTCACATATGTAAATTGTTCCATCAATTACAACCAGGGGCGGACTGACAACTCATGGGGCCCCCGGGTAATAGGGGATCATGGGGCCCCTGTGTCCTTGCCCAAACGCAAAAAAGCCTATGAAAAAGGTACCAGGGGCATCTCATGGGGCCCCCTACTGATCCCGGGCCTTCGGGCAGTGCCCGAGTTTCAAAATGGTCAGTCCGCCCCTGATTACAACATGATCACACTGTGTGAAGTTATCATGGTATGACTTTGAACTGATTATGAACCATTCATTTGTACTGGGCTCTGGACCATTGCATGCATTGAAACATATAGGAACTGTTGTTAAATGTTTTTGGTTGTTGAATTTTCACGTGTTAACATCTGTGAGTAATTAAAACAAAATTCAAGCTGCAGTATGGTTGTACTTGCATATGTAAAAAGCTCTAAAAATAAATAAAAATTAATATTTTAATACTTTTTCCAGGATTTTTGAAATTCATCTAAAGTGCAACATTTGAAAAAAATTTGCTTATTGTCTTAGTATGAATTGTCTTCTACAGTCAAGTGGCCAGTGTCTTCTCCATGGCAATTTCTTCCTGAATTCTCATATTACCATTCCCTTTCTTAGTGAATTATTTGGTTCTGATGGGAAATCAAACTTCTCAGTCTGAATTCATTTTGCTTGGCCTGTCAGACCTCACGGATTCTCAGATCCCTGTATTACTGCTGATCCTCCTCACCTATGTGGTGACACTGGTTGGGAATCTTCTCATCATTTCCCTGGTGGTCACACACTCCCATCTGCAGACCCCCATGTACTTTCTTCTGGGAAACCTCTCGGTGTTAGACATCCTCAATTCCTCTATTTCTTCATCTCTTCTGTCTTTTGACATCTTTACTGGAAACACACTGATTTCATACCCAACTTGTATCAACCAGGTCTTCTTCTTCACCTGGTTTCTCAGCACTGAGTCCTGTATACTGGAGATAATGTCCTATGATCGCTATGTTGCCATCTGTCATCCTTTGCGTTATAGAACCATGATGAGAATTCACTTGTGTGTCCAGGTGGCATTCATCTTTTGGGTCTTCAGATTTGTTTTTTCATTGTTGCACACGCTTTGTGCACTAAGACTGGCCTTTCCTGACCCCACCACCATCCCAAGCTTATTCTGCGAATTATATCAGCTGATTCAGCTGTCATGTTCTGACACATCCCTCAACTACTTACTTTTATTATTTGATGTTGTAAGTTTTGCAGTCACTGGCTTTTTCATTACTTTCCTTTCCTATGTCTACATATTCAAAACCATCCTGAAAATTAAACTGAAGGATGGAAGACAGAAAGCTTACTCCACCTGCAGTTCTCACCTCGCTGTGGTCTTCATTTTTTACGGGACTGCTTTTTTCAACTACTTTCACCCCAAAACTAAGGATTTTCTGGTAGGCAGATTGATATCTATATTTTACACAGTTCTCACCCCTCTCCTAAACCCGATTATTTACAGCCTGAGAAACAGTGAACTGAAAAGGACTCTTCAGAAATGTATATCTAGATTAGACTCCATGAACTCTATATACACTATGAACTGTGGTAGGAAATCTGCCAAATAAAATTGCTAATTTCAGAACTACTTGTATTTTTACCTGATTTTCTGGGTTTTTATTTTAGTGAGGTGAAATTTGTAATTCCAATGAACACTCACTTTAAAGTGTATGTTTCCCCAAATAATAATATTTGAGATATGTCTCTGTGTTATCATGTACTTTTCAGGGAGAGTATTTGTCACAAGGAAAAGAAAGGCATTTGCCTTGGGTGGCAATTTTAAGGGGGGCGGCACCACCCACTGGAAGAAGGGTTATTCTGCACCAATTCCTGTGTGTTGGTCGTGTCAGGGAGGGTCTGAGGGGCACCGGGGCTGGGTGGCAGGTGGAAGAGCAGAGTGAAGGGAGCCGGGGAGAAAGGCTGTGAGACTCCAGGAAGGGAGCTGGGATTCCTAGGGCAGCACAAAACATAAATAAACTACTTGTATGAAAAAATAGTCTGTTCTCTTTGTATTGCTTTGGATTTGCCAGTGATCCTGCCAAAACTGTTTTCCTATTTTACTATGACCATGCCAGGAACAGAAGCAGGTCTGAATCATATAGCAGATAGCAGGTTAGGTTGCTGGGTTCTCCTGAAATAGGTATCCCCCAGTTGGGAGGATGGGATTTATTACAGACAAGTAGGCAGAGGCCTGCCAAAGAACAGGTTAGGGTTGATCTACTGAAGCTGGAGAGTGCAAAATCTGGTGCAGAACTACATAAAAACCAGTCAGCGTCCAGGTTTTTCTTTGTCAAAGCTTAATTGAACAGGGTAAAGTTAGAAGCTGATTGGCTCCCATGCACAGCTGCACCACATTTTGCACTCTCCCTTTTTAGTAAATCAACCCCATTGAGCTGATGAGCTTGAGATGGCAATAGCTGTATTTGCGTCTATTGACATTTGCAAAAGATTGTCACTTGAGGTGAGAATTGTGTCTGAATTCCTCATCCATGAATTAATTGCCTCAATAACCCCCTGGCCATAGATGGGTCAGTTTTTGTTGTTCATCCAGGGGTTGAAGAAAAAACCTGAACCAATTCCCTCATCCATTCATTTGAGGTGGATGGGGGAATCCTCCCACAGCAGGAAGACTTCCTCTCCATCAGAATACATAGATCAGTGCTGCAGGCTACAGCCTGCAATGCTGATCTAGAAGAAATTTTCTAGCAGGGTGGTTGTGCAAAAGTTGATCTGTAAATTGACTTGTGTACATGCACAGTACTCATGCATGGATCGAAATTTGGCTGGTCTCTGCTGAAGCACCCACATTTCAATCAACCTATGGGCAGCTGAACTCTGGTCTCCTATTGCTTACCATGACCTTTCCCACTAAAGTGTAAAAATGTTTGTTTTTTCTGTTAAAATGTATAAATCATTGCTCGTGATTGTAACTTTTCATATAAATATGTGGGTTTAAGAACCATTTTTTCAAAGTGTATAAAGCCTGAAGAAGGGATCTGGGCTGGAGATCCTCCATCTTTAAAGTGGTAATAAACTATGCAAGGTCACTTCTACCTACAGGCCAGCTTATAATGATAACATCACCGTTTAGGACATATTCACTATTACTGCAGCCAGTGATGTCCCTGGTGCATGTGCACTGCATTCTGAATGGATGGCATGTGCCACGAACGTCTGTGACTCCCATGTGCTGGAGTGACGCCATAGTGGCTAAGCCATTCAAATGGCCAGAGCTTGTGAACCCACAAGGAAGTCCGGGTGAAGATGGAAGTCCTGGCAGTGGTGACAGCACACCTCTGGAGGGCTTTGTTTTAAGGTAAGTCTTTCATAATGGATGCATATTAGCCCATTATGACATTAAATTGCAGGGGACCGACTTTTTTGTATTTTTTATTACCGCTTTAATTACTTAGCCAATAAAGGGTATCCCCTAGACTCCAAACTTTCTGTAATAATTGCTAGCTAACGTGGTGAAACACTCTACCATACTTGTTTAAAAAAAAGAATTGCACTGTTGCCAATATGTGTTTTCCTCTTGTTTGTTGAATAATGCATATTCAGAAAATTGGTGGAATATCTCTTGTGAAGGAATGGTAAAACTGTTCTTTTCTTATGACCTTTTATTAATAAATATTTTGGCAGTGGAGCTGCATGGTCAGGGGATTCACCCATTACACTATATAACAGATATTATTATTCTCTTTGGCTTTTTTTCATGTCGTCACTTTACATTATTGCCCTCATGGAGTGGACTTAATGGATTATCTATTACATTTCTTTTTTTTTTTTTTCAAAATATTTTTTTAGTAGAAAATAAAGTATAGCAGTATACATACAAATACGGATCACAGTCCGAACATAGACACATCATGTAGCATCCCATTACGCAGACGGGTCATGGGTTTATACAAAAGTACACAGCTGGTCGAAATATATCCTTAATGGAAGTGTATATGGCACACCAGTAGATACAAAGAGTATAGTAGATAAATCAAAATGGGTATAAGGATTACAGTCTTATGTACTGGTGAGCCCTTATTTCGGCCGAATGTGACGTGTTGGGTATTGCTAGCACATGATGACTTATATGACAAAATTTGTGTGTCCATTTTGGGAGCGGTTGAGCCATGTGAAATCAGGCACATTTGTATAAGAGATAAAATGCCATATTTGTTGGGATTTGGGAGGCTTACCCTCCCTGGCGGTATTCCCGAGTGTAGCTCGGGGTAAGGTTTCAGTACCACAAGCGGTAACCCCCCCCGAGCTACACTCGGGAATACCATGCGGCGCTGCTCCACGATCCCTGTATCACTTACCTTGTCCTGCGCTCCCACGATGTCCCCCCTGCAGTGTCCCCGACAATGTAATCCGGCGGATGCCGGCATCTGTCATCTGGGTTCCGTTCCCTGTGAGCGTCGGGACGTGCGGGGGACGGAACGGCGGGAAATTCAAAAATGACAAAAAGTGACATTCACATAAATCACATAGTATTCCATTACTGTATCAAACCATTTCACATACATTGTGTCCCGAGTGCTTTGTCCTGCGCCCTGCCTGCATTTTTACTGTTCTTATTGCCTGGAAACTGAGAAACGTCCATGGCGTCCAAAAAGCGTCACTTTAGGTCAAAAGCGGTTTTAGACCGGCTAGAGAACAGCGATAGTAAATCAGAACCACTTGCAGAATTGAGTGATAATGATCCGTGGGGGAAATTCCTCATCAGACAATGAAAACGATTCTGCGACTGAGCTCAGCGATGTGCGAACTTGGCGCTCTATTTCACATTTCAGTGTTTTTGGTTTGATTATATTATTAAATTAAATTTATTATTATTATATTATTATTTTTATGATTATTTATTAAATTATAATTTATGATTTAGTGTTTAAAATTTTATCATACCCGGGATGTTTACTAGACTCTTGTTCGGACAGATTTCAGTGAGTTATTCCTAAAAATTACAGCCCTACAATAAAAAAAAAAACATATTTCCATGCAAAATAATGGTACCGCTTTCAGCACCAAAAATCTGAAATAATCATACCGCCAGGGAGGTTAAGATAAAGAAAAGTCAGAAAAGAGAATAGCTAGAGAGAAAGATGGCAATGTAACGTGAGGTAGTAGGGGGGGGGGGGGGAGAAAAAAAAAGGGTGTGTCTAGGGGGAATGGGTAGGGAGGAAAGAGAATGTTAAAGTGGGTAGTTATGGATAGAATCAGTCATATAATTTTGTATGGTGGGATGCAATACATGCAGGATCGGTCCAAAGGGCAGCGCGTGAATCAAGAATCCAAGACGCAGGCCACGATGCCGATTACATTTCATTTACTTTGTGTTATCCCTTTGTATCTAGCGCTGCACTTTGCTTTTTATATAAACAGAATTGTTAACATTATTTTTATAACTACCATAGTTACAAAACAAGGAAATATTGGTCACTTAAATGTTAATATTTAACAAAATGATATTTAGAAAAAATAAGAATATGTCCTTATAAACAGTAGAACATGGATCTACATTAACAGTTTGGTTTTTTTTTTGCTTTGTTAATTGTGATATTATTATAATGAAACAGCATCTATTCCATTGGGCTGAAGGTCCCAATTCCCAACAATTATTCCCTTGCTACAGCAGAGCAAGCAAAAAAGATATTACTTTTCATTGAATAAAAGCCATATTATTACTATATTTAAATTTAATGATGTATTTGTTGTCTAAGTCCAAGAGGAATCCCTGCTGACATAATTTTCTTTTCTAGTGAATAGAGACAACAACAAAAAAGAACTCTTTAATGCTTTCATTACTGACCACGTACAGAGTATTGTCCATTTGTTCTTGTACTGGAAAGAAAAATGAAAGAAAATCTATTTTTTTTAAAGACGTAGATGGCTTAGAACCTTAGTTGTGTATATACTGCTATCTGTGACACGGACAGTGATTCATCCTCTCACTTTCTGTCTTACTGGCTGCTATCAAAAGAACAGAAATGAATAGAAGGTTTAGAAGTAAGAAATTCTAAACCTTCCCTACTTTGTTATAAAATAATAAATTGACAGACAGGGGCAGACTGACAACTCATGGGGCCCCCGGGCAATAGGGGATCATGGGGCCCCTGTGTCCTTGCCCAAACTCAAAGAAGCTTATGAAAAAGGTAACAGGGGCATCTCATGGGGCCCCCTACTGACCCCGGGCCCTCAGGCAGTGTCCGAGTTTCCAAATGGTCAGTCCACCCCTGTTGACAGATTATATAACATGTATTGTAACTAATCGATAAGCAGATACATTTAAATCAACAAAAAAGAATAATAAATAATCAAATATTGGATTTAAATGATTGCCTCTTAATTGCAGATAAATTGTATCTTTGCTGCAGTATTACAGTCCGATCATTTACATTTTTACTTAAATGTCTCATTGTAGAATATTATTTTTGCTGCAAATCTAAGTTGCAAAATGTCAATAAACTCTATCCATATTTCAAAGCATGTTTGTGTGTATCTTGTGGTGATTACATTGTAGATCCAATTCTTTAAAATAATATATATATAGTGAATACCGAACCAAGTATCATTTTGTGGTGTTAAGTCATTTGTATTGAATTTTCTAATGATAACATAAAAAGCAGTAAAATAAATCTCTTGCTGCCAGCAACAAAAGCACCTTCAGCAACAAAACACCCCTCAGCAATGATAAACCCATTCGAGTAATAATACACCCCTACCAGCAACAATAGATCTCCTAGAGGCAAGCAACAACAAACTCCTCCCTCAATAGTAGATCCCTCCCAGCAACAACTGACTCTTCAGCAACAATAGACCCCTCCCTCATTGAGAGATTCTCCCCCTCCCTAGCAATAATAGATTCCCCAACAGCCGGCATCAATAGACCCTCCAGCACACCCTAGCACCCCTTACCATTATATACATTCAAGCCTTTGAATGCACTGAGAATTTTGTATACTAGTTATTGTACAAATGTTTTATACAAATTTTTATTTGAAATCCTAATAATGCATACCCAGATTAGGACTTTGCAGGGGGACTTTATGGACGCTGGTTTGACCCCATTAACCATTAAAAAATTTAAGGTATGTTCTTAAAATGAAAAATTTCAAACAAAATTCTGCTAGTGTATACCCAGTCTAAAGTGGCTGTAAAGGCTAATGCTGTTTATTTACCTTAATACATTTTCTACATTAAGGTAAATAACGTTTTAGGTGCAACTCCCTCCCTGCCTCCCCCAAATAATCTGAATCTGATCTCAATCCAGTGCAGTGCCAGAGTGCAGTGGTGCTGCTCTCTCTCTCCTTC
The DNA here is from genome assembly GCF_062004578.1 of Staurois parvus. NCBI lineage: Eukaryota > Metazoa > Chordata > Amphibia > Anura > Ranidae > Staurois > Staurois parvus. The sequence goes on from NW_028318050.1 coordinate 398,755, forward strand.
TTCACTGGTTCCATTGGCTACTGCTGCTGTCAATCAAATTCAGTGAGGATGGAGCAGGGGCTGGGCTAAGCTGCACTGTGTGAGTCAATAGACACATACACTTTGGCCTTGAGAAGCAAAAGTGCTATGAGGGCACTCCACAGGGGGGAAAATCCAGGAGTGCCAGCAGGGAATCCAAGAAGAGGAGGATCGGAACTGCTCTATGCAGAACCATTGCCCACAGCAGGTAAGAATAGACGTGTTTTTTGTTTGTTTTTTTTTTACTTCACAATCTCTTTAACCTCCTTGGAGGTATTCCCGAGTGTAGCTCGGGGTAAAGTTTCAGCACCACAAGCGGTAACCCCCCCGAGCTACACTCGGGAATACACTGCAGCGCTGCTCCGGGATCCTTTCTGTACTTACCTTGTCCTGCGCTCCTATGATGTGTCCCCTGCAGCGTCCCCAGCCATCTCCTCCGGCCGATGCCAGCATCTGTCTTCCGGGTTCCGTTCCCTGCGACGTCGGGACGTACGGGGGATGGAACTGGCGGGAAATTAAAAAATGTCAAAAAGTGACATTCACTAAATACACTAAAATCACAGAGTATAACATTCCTGTATCAAACCATTTCACATACATTGTGTCCCGAGTGCTTTGTCCGGCGCCCTGCCTGCATTTTTACTGTTCTTTCTGCCTGGAAACTTAGAAAAGTCCATGGCGTCCAAAAAGCGTCCCTTTAGGTCAGACGCGGTTTTAGACCGGCTAGAGAACAGCGATAGTAAATCAGAACCACTTGCAGAATTGAGTGATAATGATTGGTGGGGGAAATTCCTCATCAGACACTGAAAACGATTCTGCGACTGAGCTCAGCGATGTGCGAACTTGGCGCTCTATTTCACATTTCAGTGTTTTTGGTTTGATTATATTATTGAATTACATTTATTATTATTTTTTATGATTATTTATTAAATTATAATTTATGATTTCGTATTTCAAATTTTATCCTCCCCGGGATGTTTACTAGACTCTTGTTCGGACAGATTTCAGGGAGTTATTCCTAAAAATTACAGGCCTACAATAAAAAAAAAGACATATTTCCATGCAAAAAAATGTACCGCTTTGAGCACAGAAATATGGACATAATCAGAGCAGGGCCCTCTCGAACTCCTCATGTATTGTATTGTCACTGTATTGTCTCATGTTCTGTCCCTCACTATAATGTACAGCGCTGAGGAAACCTTTTAGCGCTATATAAATACTGTATAATAATAATAATAATAATAATAATCAGACCACTAGGGAGGTTAAGAGAACACTGTAAGTACAGATGCACTTGCAATGTTCCCTGCAGCAAATAATTTGGGAAAGAAAATTATAGTTCTGCTTTGAATAATAACACATTGTCTTCTTAGCTCCATGCACCACCCTGATATATTTTGAGAACTGATTTGAATATTGAAATCTTTATGAAAAGCTGGAAATATGAAATAAAATATAAAAACATTGTAAATAATATAAAAAAGCAAAAATCTAAAGGGAGTTGTCTGAGTTGCCCTGCAGTAAGCTGACTTTAGTTTCTGGAATACGGTATATTCTTTATCACAGCGTATGTACGGTAAATGATACCATAAATGTAGATAAGCTTCGGTTTCCAGTATTCCATGTCTCGCCACACCTCGAAGGAGGAATATTGTAGTTTCTCTTCCTGTTCATGCTGGGTGTGTAAGAGGAGAGATCAAAGATCACATTTGCTGTGTCTCACCAAGACGCACACAGGACAGGAGGAGAAGGTAACATTCCATATGGGTGGGGTGAAGGGAGACTTTACGGGGGTTACAATGGTCCAGAGACTTATATTCTGAACCAAATATTATATGTTACATTTATTTTATTTTAATTATTTCTTAATCATGTTGGTTGCCAATGGATTAAAGTGTGCCGTGTGTGACATACTCTGGAAAACACTTTTTTTCCAGAAAGATTCTAGTAACCAAAAATCTTTTGTTTAATTTACATGTCAGTAACATTTACTGGGAATATGAGACAGAATGATAGAGAAAGGTCAACTCAAACATATGAAACTGTCTTCAATGACTACCCAGGGGTTTCTCTAAATTATAATGGGTTGTGTAATTCTGACCTCCGGTCTTACATAGTTGTACCATCCTGCTCTGTTGTACAGGCTCCTCTCTTGGACTGAAATTACTTCCTCTGACATCACTGAACACTGTGAGCTTCTCACAATGTGCATTAGAATCTGAAACAAGTCAGGTAGAGACTGCCTAATCTCCTGGCTGGAAGATGCCCAGGACCATCTAGGTGTTTTCTCCCCAGTCTGCCTCTCCTTGGCCCACCCCTTTCATTTTTTGGATTCCAGTTATTTCAATCATGGTGGCTCAGCATCATATGTGGGCATTACCTGAGGTGGTCTGCATTCAAACACAGCCTGATCAGGAATGGAATGTCCACTCTTCCAGACTGATATCCACCCATGAAAGCATTTTGATATTTGCCTAACTCCTCCTAAGAGCCAGCCTACTGTTTGAGTCAGGACTGAGGGCTCTTGAGAGGAGTACTAAGGTAGGATGCTGGAATGTTTTTAGGAAGCCATGTACAGCACCTTGCCAATGCCCCCCACCAAGCACAGAATTACAGAAAGGTTCATTAGCATGTTGAAGGGGAAAGGTAACATATAAGCACATTAAACTTCAGCTTTAACATGCACTCATTTTATAAAAAGAATAATATGTTCAGAAATGTAATGACTAGGACAGGAAATGATGAGAACTTTCTTAAATGGGGAACTATTAAAAAAAATATATCAAAAGTACTTTTTTTTAACATGAACGGGTAAAGTGTGTCTTCTTTATGTTTATGATTCCATTTGAGGATCCTCCAATTCACTCAACGCTGGCTCCTGCCGTCTGACAGCTGCACTCGGATGACAGTTCTTAAATATTGTGATGACATCACAAGGAGGCATTCCCGCCCCCTTGTGACATCATCATGTGCTGTGATTGGCCAAAGCATTGCACTTAACCTGTGGTCAGGTGCATTGCTTTGGCCAATCACAATGCACTGTCAGGGCACAGTGCATTGTGCGGCACAGCAGGCGAACAGCCCGTCGAATGCCCTTACAGTTTGTGTGTTCACCAACCACACGGACAGCCCATGTTCAAATCGAACTTATGTTTGCCTTGAACATGAAGCCCAACCCTAGTTGTCACGTAACATTTTACAGTATTTTTCTTGCTGATTACAATCATACTGTCCTCATATGATCCTTTTCGGTGAATTACATAGTGTCTATTAATAGTATGATTTCCCCTCTGAGGATACTGGTATTGTAATGTTCCATAAAGTACATAAAAAATAATAATTAAAAAATACATAATTTTTACAGAGTTGCAACGGCACCTAGATAGCTTTCTTCCTCCTTCCCTACCCACACTGTCTCTGTGGACTGGTAGAAGGGACTCAGGGAGTCTTTGGGTTAAGGGGTGCAATCCTTGCCTTGCCCTGGGTGTTGTCAACTCATGCTCCATCACTGCCCTAAATCTAACCCTAACCTTAATGCAAGCCATAATCCCCTGTTTATAAACAAAGTCATGTGATCCCCAGATCAGTACTGACATAGAGATCCCATTTGTTAGACATAGAGCAGCTTTTCTTATGCAGTTACAGTGAGGACAACGTCAATGAAAGCTTGATTTATAATTTTGTAGCAAACTCAATTTTGGTGAAGTCACTTCAATTATCTCTTCACCCTAAAGGCAGTGCACACAGCAACAGAAATCTGACAGGGATTTCCTTCTCCACTCTAAAAAGAAAAGGACATTTTAGATAAAACTTTACAATGCTAAGAATATTGTCAGTAATCCGGATCTGACCAGAGATGTGTGGACTGACACAGGGAATCTCAGGCTTCAGGAATAATGTAAATAATATCATTTATTGTGAGATACACCAGTATACAAAAACGCACAGTGCAAACAAACCCAAATAACCAAAACCTTCACCCAATATGTACATGTACAGCAATAGACGCATAGTCAGGGCTAGCCGGGGTCATACACAGGAGATCAAGCATGGGACGCAGGGAGGAAGACAGGACACAGAGCGGATCACAGGTAACAGGTAGCTGGTTCAGGGAAACAGGATCACAGGATAACAGAGGCTCATGGGAACAAACACCAAGGCCCTGATTACAGGCCTGATTACTGTTTAAGTACACCTCCTGCAATTAGCCTCAGGTGATGGCTTGATTGCAGGAGGTGAGATCCTGGCTACTGAAAGGCACCTGCTGTTAAGTCCCGGTACTGCAGCCCATAGAGCAGGTGAGCCACAGCACCACCAGCAGTGAGCCCTTTCCTGACAAATATACTACGTGGCAAGAGGGATGGTTTGTTGTTTATTTACCTGAGCTCTATGTCATTGTCTTTTCTAACCAACGCACTAGAGATGATGTTTTCCATCCATTACAGATATGTTGGTAGGTTAATTGGTTTCCGTCTAAAATTTTATGTAATCTCCTAGAGCTAGAATTACTCTGTAATTTGTTGGCACTAAATAAATACCTATACTAAACAAAAGTCTTTTTTTTTTTTTTGCAGACAACAAGAAAGAAGATGACTGTCCGAAAACTCAAGGTTAGGATCTTCTCAAGGGATGGACAAGAGAATTACAAATGGCTGCTTAATGTGCTCCGGTCAGCCATGTTTCAAAGCTTGGTGGAAATGGTTAATGGCACATACATCACTAATAACTTTCGATCCTTCACTGATGATTTGACTCAGTGCACATTCGCCATCTTGTATCACACCAAGAAGAGAGGCCGCCTGAACATTGCCAACGTCACAGATTCTCTCTATGATGAAGAGTTGAGGGACCTGGAAGATCAGCTGGGTGAGAGAACTAGAATATAACTTCATTTCTCTATCTGAGTGTAGTGCTGTGACCTGAGTCAGGGGGGTAATAATGAGATGAAACCTATAGATTTCTTTGGCCTTACTAAATATTTATATGATGGTGATATCGAAAAATGAAAAGCAAAATACAAGGTGGGTATGTTGCGTTGAATCATTCATTTCATTCAGTGCTGCTGACTGATTGACCTTCAGTGTAGAGAAAATAGTCTCCCTTGGGGTTCGCTCACATGTGTGGTGATTATGAAGAATGCTCATTAACACGCTTATAGCATTTATGATGTATTTATGATGTGTTTTTGTTGTGTTTATGAAGAGATGAAAAAGCTTCAAGAATACCTGACAAATGCCCATGTACAGTATGTGTTGCTTTACTAGTGGGAAGTACTCAAAGGGGAAGTATTGTAAAGGAAATAATCTGATTTGAGGTGTGGTTAGGTTGTGGTGTGATAGCAGACATCTTTGTCCATTGAGGTTTGTATACTTTGCTCTCTTTGATACTTGGCTTGGTTCAGCTCAGCTTTGCTGCAACAAAAGGCTTTGCCACTGACAATAATGCTCAATGCCTCCTCTCCTGCCTGGCACTGTCACTATTGCTCAGTGCCTCATCTCCTACCTGGCACTGTCAGTATTGCTCAATGCCTCTGCTCCTGCCTGGCACTGTCAGTATTGCTCAATGCCTCATCTCCTGCCTGGCACTGTCAGTATTGCTCAATGCCTCTTCTCCTGCCTGGCACTGTCAGTATTGCTGAATGCCTCTGCTCCTACCTGGCACTGTCACTATTGCTCAATGCCTCCTCTCCTGCCTGGCACTGTCAGTATTGCTCAATGCCTCTTCTCCTGCCTGGCACTGTCACTATTGCTCAATGCCTCCTCTCCTGCCTGGCACTGTCAGTATTGCTCAATGCCTCTGCTCCTGCCTGGCACTGTCAGTATTGCTCAATGCCTCCTCTCCTGCCTGGCACTGTCAGTATTGCTCAATGCCTCCTCTCCTGCCTGGCACTGTCACTATTGCTCAATGCCTCCTCTCCTGCCTGGCAATGTCACTATTGCTCAATGCCTCCTCTCCTGCCTGGCACTGTCAGTATTGCTCAATCCCTCCTCTCCTGCCTGGCACTGTCAGTATTGCTCAATGCCTCCTCTCCTGCCTGGCACTGTCACTATTGCTCAATGCCTCATCTCCTGCCTGGCACTGTCAGTATTGCTCAATGCCTCTTCTCCTGCCTGGCACTGTCAGTATTGCTCAATGCCTCTGCTCCTACCTGGAACTGTCACTATTGCTCAATGCCTCCTCTCCTACCTGGCACTGTCAGTATTGCTCAATGCCTCATCTCCTACCTGGAACTGTCACTATTGCTCAATCCCTCCTCTCCTGCCTGGCACTGTCAGTATTGCTCAATGCCTCCTCTCCTGCCTGGCACTGTCAGTATTGCTCAATCCCTCCTCTCCTGCCTGGCACTGTCAGTATTGCTCAATGCCTCCTCTCCTGCCTGGCACTGTCAGTATTGCTCAATGCCTCTGCTCCTGCCTGGCACTGTCAGTATTGCTCAATGCCTCTTCTCCTGCCTGGCACTGTCAGTATTGCTCAATGCCTCCTCTCCTGCCTGGCACTGTCAGTATTGCTCAATGCCTCTTCTCCTGCCTGGCACTGTAAGTATTGCTCAATGCCTCCTCTCCTACCTGGCACTGTCAGTATTGCTCAATGCCTCCTCTCCTACCTGGCACTGTCAGTATTGCTCAATGCCTCATCTCCTGCCTGGCACTGTCACTATTGCTCAATCCCTCCTCTCCTGCCTGGCACTGTCAGTGTTGCTCAATGCCTCCTCTCCTGCCTGGCACTGTCACTATTGCTCAATGCCTCATCTCCTGCCTGGCACTGTCAGTATTGATCAATGCCTCTTCTCCTGCCTGGCACTGTCAGTATTGCTCAATGCCTCATCTCCTGCCTGGCACTGTCAGTATTGCTCAATGCCTCCTCTCCTGCCTGGCACTGTCACTATTGCTCAATGCCTCATCTCCTGCCTGGCACTGTCAGTATTGCTCAATGCCTCCTCTCCTGCCTGGCACTGTCAGTATTGCTCAATGCCTCTTCTCCTGCCTGGCACTGTCAGTATTGCTGAATGCCTCTGCTCCTACCTGGAACTGTCAGTATTGCTGAATGCCTCTGCTCCTACCTGGAACTGTCAGTATTGCTGAATGCCTCTGCTCCTACCTGGCACTGTCACTATTGCTCAATGCCTCCTCTCCTGCCTGGCACTGCCAGTATAGCTCAATGCCTCCTCTCCTGCCTGGCACTGTCAGTATTGCTCAATGCCTCATCTCCTGCCTGGCACTGTCAGTATTGCTCAATGCCTCTTCTCCTGCCTGGCACTGTCAGTATTGCTCAATGCCTCTTCTCCTGCCTGGCACTGTCAGTATTGCTGAATGCCTCTGCTCCTACCTGGAACTGTCAGTATTGCTGAATGCCTCTGCTCCTACCTGGAACTGTCAGTATTGCTGAATGCCTCTGCTCCTACCTGGCACTGTCACTATTGCTCAATGCCTCCTCTCCTGCCTGGCACTGCCAGTATAGCTCAATGCCTCCTCTCCTGCCTGGCACTGCCAGTATAGCTCAATGCCTCCTCTCCTGCCTGGCACTGTCAGTATTGCTCAATGCCTCCTCTCCTGCCTGGCGCTGTCAGTATTGCTCAATGCCTCCTCTCCTGCCTGGCACTGTCAGTATTGCTCAATGCCTCATCTCCTGCCTGGCACTGTCACTATTGCTCAATGCCTCATCTCCTGCCTGGCACTGTCAGTATTGCTCAATCCCTCCTCTCCTGCCTGGCACTGTCAGTATTGCTCAATGCCTCATCTCCTGCCTGGCACTGTCAGTATTGCTCAATGCCTCCTCTCCTGCCTGGCACTGTCAGTATTGCACAATGCCTCATCTCCTGCCTGGCACTGTCAGTATAGCTCAATGCCTCCTCTCCTGCCTGGCACTGTCAGTATTGCTCAATCCCTCCTCTCCTGCCTGGCACTGTCAGTATTGCTCAATGCCTCCTCTCCTGCTTGGCACTGTCAGTATTGCTCAATGCCTCCTCTCCTGCCTGGCACTGTCAGTATTGCACAATGCCTCATCTCCTGCCTGGCACTGTCAGTATAGCTCAATGCCTCCTCTCCTGCCTGGCACTGTCACTATTGCTCAATCCCTCCTCTCCTGCCTGGCACTGTCAGTATTGCTCAATGCCTCTGCTCCTGCCTGGCACTGTCAGTATTGCTCAATGCCTCTGCTCCTGCCTGGCACTGTCACTATTGCTCAATCCCTCCTCTCCTGCCTGGCACTGTCAGTATTGCTCAATGCCTCCTCTCCTGCCTGGCACTGTCAGTATTGCTCAATGCCTCCTCTCCTGCCTGGCACTGTCAGTATTGCTCAATCCCTCCTCTCCTGCCTGGCACTGTCAGTATTGCTCAATGCCTCCTCTCCTGCCTGGCACTGTCAGTATTGCTCAATGCCTCCTCTCCTGCCTGGCACTGTCAGTATTGCTCAATGCCTCCTCTCCTGCCTGGCACTGTCAGTATTGCACAATGCCTCATCTCCTGCCTGGCACTGTCAGTATAGCTCAATGCCTCATCTCCTGCCTGGCACTGTCACTATTGCTCAATCCCTCCTCTCCTGCCTGGCACTGTCAGTATTGCTCAATGCCTCATCTCCTGCCTGGCACTGTAAGTATTGCTCAATGCCTCATCTCCTGCCTGGCACTGTCAGTATTGCTCAATGCCTCATCTCCTGCCTGGCACTGTCACTATTGCTAATGCACTGTGCCCCGACATTGCATTGTGATCAGTCAGATTTTAGGGGGGGGGGACAAACTGTGGCCGGATAAAAGCAAGCAAAGGGCCGGATCTGCCCAGATCGCAGTTTGGAGACCACTACTTTTAAGGGTTGTATAAAGGATCTTGCTCGGTATACCCAAAATAAGCAGAGCAGAGGAACTTTATTATAAGTTACTTTCAATGTGTTTTATTTCTATTATTATTATTATTCTTACTAATAACAGTGTTGCTTTCAGTATCTACAGACATTTCTTTGTGTTAACTGTTGCTGTTGTCACCTTATTAAGGAAGAAATGTAGTTGTGTTGTTGGATGACCTGGATGACAGCAGCGATAATAGCATGAGGAGAATATTGGACGAACAGCCACTCATTGGGGAATGTGCAGAGAAGCTGATCCTCATCAGTGAGGTAGAGAAGCAGGCAGCAAATCTGACCGGTTCAGATCCAAGATGGAGCCCGGCTCCCGTCTCCCAGAAAATGCAGGATGCTTATGACTCCATATACACCAAACTCAGTAGGATTCGGAATGTCATGGAGGATGCTGTGGACAACGGTCCAGGTAGGTTACAGGAAGTATGAGTTTTATCTCAAAACATTCACCAACTGTCCTTATGAAACTTAGAACAAAGAATATACAGCACGGCAAACCCCCCAATGTTCTTAGCAGGACACATTGTAACATAAAGGAAATCATGAGCCCCAGCCCTATAACAGACCAAAAAGAGGGACAACTGAGTAGGAACAAGCAGGGCTGCTGTTAGAAACCACGGCGCCCCAGACAGCAAATCTGACAGTCCCCCCCCCCCCCCCCCAAAAACAAAAAAAAAAAAACAGTTTACTATACTTCATTTATGAATGAACCCAGTGAGCGATTGGTACTGATCACTCATTGTGTTCATTCAGGAAAGGGAAGTGCTGTGCTGATAAATATGACATATTTACTGAACTCTTCCCCCACTCTCCATCCTGAAAGATCCAATCGTCTGCTTGCAGCTGCTGGTGCAAAGGAGAGGAGGGTAGCCCGCAGCACTGCGGGGGTGGGGGCACACAGGGTGGCCTGGCAGGAAACAGAGAGGGCAGAGGTAGGGTGATGGGTGCAGTGGAAGGGGGGGAAATTACTGGAACCGATCACCCGTGTGACCCTCTCTGCAGCAGCTAAAAGCCATCGGAAGGGAGAGGAGAGGAAGACAGCTTTCAGCTGCTGTAGAGAGAGCCAAAATAGGGATCGGTTCCAGTAATTTCCCCCCCGCTGTACGGATCACCCTCCCTGCCCACATCACATTCACTCAGCTGCCTGGGCCCTCCTGCTGGCCTGGGCCCCCGTACGGGAGGACTGGTGGTACCCCCTTATCCACAGCCCTGGGAACAAGGTACACTGGGGGTACAGAAAGGGGCAATTGGGAACTATGTACTAGGTGAAAACTCTCTACATTTGTTGTACATCCAAGACTGGATCTCAGTTTCCTGTTTTATGATTTAACATGCAGAACGCACAACACGGAACCTCCCCCCTACAAGTTACAAAGCACGGAACTCCTCCGACTCTGATACACAAAGTGAAGGTAAGATAACAGGAGATTGTCTATAGTGATACAGGGATGAAATGATAACATTGTCTTCTACTAATGGGGATAATATAACAAAGGCTTAGCAGAACGTCAGACGGGGGTCTCTAAGAATACGCAATCAGGTGACAAAGAACGTTATACTTTATATACCAGAAGTGTTCATTATACAGTCTACTCTTTATTTTCGTATCTTTTCTGCTCTAATAACTTAAAGTGTTACTAAACCCCAGACCCTGCATTCACTATATCCGCTCTCCCCGGACCCCGCACTCACTATATCCGCTCTCCCCGGACCCCTCATTCACTATATCCGCTCTCCCCGGACCCCGCATTCACTATATCCTCTCTCCCCGGACCCCTCATTCACTATATCCGCTCTCCTCGGACCCCGCATTCACTATATCCGCTCTCCCCGGACCCTGCATTCACTATATCCGCTCTCCCTGGACCCCGCATTCACTATATCCGCTCTCCCTGGACCCTGCATTCACTATATCCGCTCTCCCTGGACCCCGCATTCACTATATCCGCTCTCCCCGGACCCCGCACTCACTATATCCGCTCTCCCCGGACCCCGCATTCACTATATCCTCTCTCCCCGGACCCCTCATTCACTATATCCGCTCTCCTCGGACCCCGCATTCACTATATCCGCTCTCCCCGGACCCTGCATTCACTATATCCGCTCTCCCTGGACCCCGCATTCACTATATCCGCTCTCCCTGGACCCCGCATTCACTATATCCGCTCTCCCTGGACCCCGCATTCACTATATCCGCTCTCCTCCGACCCTGCATTCACTATATCTGCTCTCCCCGGACCCCACATTCACTATATCCGCTCTCCCTGGACCCCGCATTCACTATATCTGCTCTCCCCGGACCCCGCATTCACTATATCCGCTCTCCTCCGACCCCGCATTCACTATATCCGCTCTCCCCGGACCCTGCATTCACTATATCCGCTCTCCCCGGACCCCGCATTCACTATATCCGCTCTCCCTGGACCCCGCATTCACTATATCCGCTCTCCCTGGACCCCGCATTCACTATATCTGCTCTCCTCTGACCCTGCATTCACTATATCCACTCTCCCTGGACCCCGCATTCACTATATCCGCTCTCCTCCGACCCCGCATTCACTATATCCGCTCTCCCCGGACCCTGCATTCACTATATCCTCTCTCCCCGGACCCCGCATTCACTATATCCGCTCTCCCCGGACCCTGCATTCACTATATCCGCTCTCCCCGGACCCTGCATTCACTATATCCGCTCTCCCCGGACCCTGCATTCACTATATCCGCTCTCCCTGGACCCCGCATTCACTATATCCGCTCTCCCCGGACCCTGCATTCACTATATCCGCTCTCCCCGGACCCCGCATTCACTATATCCGCTCTCCCTGGACCCCGCATTCACTATATCCGCTCTCCCTGGACCCCGCATTCACTATATCTGCTCTCCTGCGACCCTGCATTCACTATATCCGCTCTCCTCCGACCCCGCATTCACTATATCCACTCTCCCTGGACCCCGCATTCACTATATCCGCTCTCCTCCGACCCCGCATTCACTATATCCGCTCTCCCCGGACCCTGCATTCACTATATCCTCTCTCCCCGGACCCCGCATTCACTATATCCGCTCTCCCCGGACCCCGCATTCACTATATCCGCTCTCCCCGGACCCCGCATTCACTATATCCGCTCTCCCTGGACCCCGCATTCACTATATCCGCTCTCCCTGGACCCCGCATTCACTATATCCACTCTCCCTGGACCCTGCATTCCCTATATCCACTCTCCCCGGACCCTGCATTCCCTATATCCGCTCTCCCCACACCCTGCATTCACTATATCTGGTCTCCCTGGACCCCGCATTCACTATATCTGGTCTCCCCGGACCCCGCATTCACTATATCTGGTTTCCCCAGACCCCGCATTCACTATATCCACTCTCCCCGGACCCCGCATTCACTATATCTTGTCTCCCTGGACCCCGCATTCACTATATCTTGTCTCCCCGGACCCCGCATTCACTATATCCCCTCTCCCCGGACCCTGCATTCACTATATCCCCTCTCCCCGGACCCTGCATTCACTATATCCCCTCTCCCCAGGACCCTGCATTCACTATAACCGCTCTCCCCGGTCCCCGCATTCACTATATCCGCTCACCCCGGACCCCGCATTCACTATATCCGCTCTCCCCGGACCCCGCATTCACTATATCCGCTCTCCCCGGTCCCCGCATTCACTATATCTGCTCTCCCCGGACCCCGCATTCACTATATCCACTCTCCCCGGACCCTGCATTCACTATATCCGCTCTCCCCGGACCCTGCATTCACTATATCCACTCTCCCCGGACCCCGCATTCACTATATCCGCTCTCCCCAGACCCTGCATTCACTAATCCACATGAGCAAGCCCAACAGGAAGTTGTCAGTGTACGGGGCCAGTCTTCATGGGACATTATTTGTGTTGCTGTCGCTCTTGTACGCACTGTCCTGGGCTTACGATTGGTCAGGTACAGTAACAGCCTTTGTAGAGGGCCACTTATATGGGTTAGGACTAAGATCTGGAGATGGCCTGGCTCATTCCTATTAGAAATAAGGAGACTTTGTTCCCCTGAAATGTTGACAAAAATCTGGAGGTTAATTTGTCCATTTTTATGAGTTGCATTCAATATGGAAAGGGTTTTAGTGACTTTTCAAGGTGAAATGGGCCTTCTCTGGGCCCTGAAAGTTACAAAAGATTCCTTAAACTGCCTTCAACAAGTGAAGTGCGTATCTTCTTTTTGGAATTAGTTTTTTTCTTCATCAATATTTGTATTGGATAAAAACAAACCAAATATCACAGTCTGCCATTCAGCTGATGGTGCTGCACAGAAATCTGGCAAAGAAATGACATAAACATCAGTATACAGACGGATCAGCAATAAAATGCCAGGAAATGCAGAGCTGAAGGTTGTTTTAACCATCAAGCATTCTATGCTGGAAGATAAAAAAAACCTTCTGTGTGTAGCAGCAGCCCAAGCCCCCTATGACACTTACCTGAGAACCCTCTCGATCCAGCAATGTCCACAAGAGCCTGGGTTCTCCAGGAACTCTCACTTCTGATTAGCTGAGGCAGCAGTGGGAGCCATTGGCTTTTGCTGCTGTCAATCACAGCCAGTGAGCCAATCAGGAGAGAAAGGGGGCCAGGCCGAGCTGCGGCTCTGTGTGTGAATGAACACACAGAGCCATGGCTCAGGAGCACGCCTGGTTGGGTGCACCCATAGCAAGCTGCTTGCTGTGGAGGCACCCGACAGCAGGGAGGAGCCAGGAGTGCTGGTTGGGGACCTGATAAGAGGAGGATCCTGGCTGCTCTGTGCAAAACCACTGCACAGAACAGGTAAGTAGGACATGTTTGTTTGTTTGTTTGTTTGTTTTTTTGTTTTAAAACAAGATGTTAGTGTCACTTTAACCAACAAGAATATATGTTTGTTTATGTAATGTAATATAAGTTCTCAATATAAGTTCTGTCATTTCAGTGCAAGATCACTTTCTTCATCCCTACACATGACAACCATTGCCTCCTACTGATTAAAGCACTTAGGAAAGAATTATCCATGTGTCATGCAGCAGACATTGTTGTCTATATCTTATCTTTCAGGATATAAAAGTTCAGCAAGCAAGTCTGACTACTATAGGCACCAAGGTACAGGTCAGTGGATTGTGTGTTCAGCTCATTTAACATTTAACATGGAATAAATGAGGAAATTACTACCAAAGTCATTTTTTAATAAACATATAGGATTTGTTAACCCCTTTACAACCACGCAACACATTTAGGTGTCCGTTTATGAACCGGCAGTAATAGATCGCTGCTCAGTTCTTCAGCATTCTCGGAGAACACAGTTCTCCTGTGAATTCCGTTTATGAAGCATATGTAGATCAGTTCTCCAAACGAAGGGAGAACGGTCTACAAACGCTGGAGAACGGTCTACAAACGATGGAGAACGATCTACAAATGCTGAAAAATGGCTGATTTTACTATAATCTCGTGAGATTACAGTAAAAGATCAGTTTACTAAACAGAGGTAAATTATCTCTGCTTAGTCTGCGGTCCCTCCGATTCTCCAGCTCTGGGCTGGAGAATCTGGAGGGAGAACACAGATCTCCAGAGAAGGGCTGAACATGTTCTCCTGGGTGTCATAAACTGTGAATGACCAGAGAATAGCTGAGATCCTCTGAATCGCAGCTATTCTCTGTGTCGTAAATGGACACCTATATCCAGGAAGCGCTCCGGGAGTGCCACATATTTGTGTTCTAGAGTTTGTGCTGGAAGACACTGAAACCAGGCTGACATGGCCCTAGGTCTGCTACTAACAATTGGGATCCAGGGGAACCGGATAGCAATCACATGAGTGCTGAGATAGTCTCTGATTGGCTATCACTGAGATCATTCATTCTGTAGCCTGTCCCAATGTTGTTTCCTGCAAAGAGGAAAAACCACAACATTCTCTGCTAAGGATGAGGAAACCATACATTGGGGGTTATTTACTAAAACTGAATGGTACAAACTCTGGTGTAGCTCATCATAGAAACCAATCAGCTTCCAGGTTTTATTATCAAAGCTTCATTGAACAAGCTGAAGCTAGAAGCTAGTTTATTAGACCAGAGCTTAATTACTCGTGTCTCTCAATCAGTTCAAAATACGTTCCAATCACAGAGTTCACCCCTCTCTTCAAATTCTGTAAAACACCAAATGGCACGATGCCAACCCTCGAAAAAAAAGAGCAGAAACCGTATGTAAATACTCCAAAATTGTGCTCGAAATCCAGCAAATGGTGCTTAGATTTTATCTATCACTTGCATATATTCTTACCCTCCTCTACCAAAAATAGAGCTTTCTGCAAAAAAACACTGATTTCTTCAACCTTCATGCATCAAATCCACTTTCAAAAATATTCTTCCTTCCTCCAACCTAAGTCAAGTGTCAAGAGCACCAAGGAAAGCTGAATGAACTGAAAAGTGTTACACTGTAACAAAAATCTACTCTATCTATGAAAATTCTACTCAGATGTAAGTGAGCGCACAACGTACCTGTCCCTTTAAACCACTGTGATTCCGCCACCTGCAAGGTGCCTCGTATGACCCCTCCATGCACCTTACCGAATTACAACTGCATATTCAAATCAAATTCTTTAAAATCCTCTTCCCGCTTTGCTCCTACCAATAAGACAGAAACATATGTTGCCAAGAAAAATAAATAAAAAAATTATATATATATATATTGTAATATTGATTTTAAAGATGGAACTTCATAGTAATAAACCCCTCACATTTAGCATGCAGCCCTTGTGAATCCCTTAGAACCCCATGAAAAGTACATTAAACACCAACATCCAACCAGGAGTCACTCCATGCACCTTACTGGACACACAGATTCTAATGCAGACCATACACGGGTCAAATGCTAAACAAATTTTCTTTAGAAAATTGTAATTTTTGTGCATTTTGGAATCCAATGGTGCCACCATTGATTTCGAAATTCGGCCAACCAAGCCTTCAATTTCCCCCCCATGTTGCTACAGAAAAGAATTTTCGTGGTCAAGAATTTTCTTTCCAGGTCACAGCTCACTGCTCATTTCTTTTTTGTTTTATTTCCCGCACGATTCTCCCATCATTGATTTGAAATTTGTTTGTTTTTAAAAAAAATTCCAACATGCCCGATCACTCAAATTTGATGGTCACAGAAAAGTCATCCAATTCTGTGACCCACTAATGGTGGGAAATTTGAACAAAAATTCTTAGAAAAGATTTTCGAAACAAAATTCTTTCGGAATTTGACCCGTGTATGGCCGGCTTAAGGCTTTTCTTTATAATGCTTTCCTCACATCGCGATCTCCAAACCTCTATTCATCCAATACATCAGCTCTCGCAGAGCGGAGGAGGGTTTCCACAAGCTGTGACTGTTGGAGAAGAGCAACTATAGCACGCTGATCTATTAGACACATGAAGTTAGAAGCTGATTGGCTCTCATGTACAACTGTACCAGATTCTGAGTGCACCAGTTTTAGGAAATCTCCCCGACTTTATATATTCCTCCTCTCTGTAGCCCATCCCAATGTTGTTCCGCGAATAGGAGAAGCAACAGACCTCTCTGTTAGTGAAGAGGAAAGGATATCATGTCTTCATTCTTCCTCACTGAACATGTCTGTACTAAATAAAGTCTATTGAAAAAAAAAATCAAGATTAATTAGTTCAGTGCTTGACCTTGTGAGTGTAGGTGTCAGGGTTAGTGGCAGTGTAAGCGACAGTTAGTATCAGTGTGTCAGTTACTTTTAGTGGCAGTGTAAATATGAGTTGGTGTCAGTTAGTGACAGCATAAGTGTCAGCTAGTGACAGTGTGTCAGTTAATGCCAGTTAGTATTAGTGTCAGTTTGTGCCAGTGTCAGTTAATATCAGTGTTTGTTAGTGGTGGTGTGTTAGTTAATGCCAGTTGGTATTAGCGTCAGTGTGTGCCAGTGTCAGTTAATATCAGTGTATGTTAGTGGCAATGTGTTAGTTAATGCCAGTTAGCATTAGTGTCAGTTTGTGCCAGTGTCAGTTAATATCAGTGTTTGTTAGTGACAGTGTGTCAGTTAATGCCAATTAGTATTAGTGTCAGTTTGTGCCAGTGTTAGGTAATGTCAGTGTCTGTTAGTATAGTGGCAGTAAGTGGCAGTGTGCATATGAGTTAGTGTCTGTTAGTGTCAGTGTGTCAGTTAATGCCAATTAGTATTAGTGTCAGTTTGTGCCAGTGTTAGGTAATGTCAGTGTCTGTTAGTATAGTGGCAATAAGTGGCAATATAATTATGAGTTAGTGTCTGTTAGTGGCAGTGTGTCAGATAATGCCAGTAAGTATTAGTGTCAGTGCAAGTTAATGTCAGTGTCTGTTAGTGTAAGTATCAGTTAGTGGCAGTGTGTCAGTTAATGCCAGCTAGTAGTGTCAGTTAGTGCCAATGTCAGTTAATGTCAGTTAGTGTCAGTGCAAGTGGCAGTTAGTGGCAGTATTAGGGTCAATGTTATTTAGGTAAGAAAAACAAATCATAATCAATGCCAGAGTGAGTGTTAGTGTCAAAAGCAGGGGTGGACTGACAACTCATGGGGCCCCCGGGCGATAGGGGATCATGGGGTCCCTGTGTCCATGCCCAAACTCAAAAAAGCCTATGACAAAGGTACCAGGGGCATCTCATGGGGCCCCCTTCTAACCCCGGGCCCTCGGGCAGTGCCCGAGTTTCCAAATGGTCAGTCCGCCCCTGTGTCAGAGTGTTTAGGTAGGACAAAAGAATTACATGGTAATGTTTCTTGCATTGTTGCAATCGTTAGGCGTAGAATCATTTATTTTGCATGGATTTTTTTGGTGGTGGATCATGGTAATGGCTTAAAAATACACAGCTAAAGTTTTTTTTTTTATTATTATTATTATTTTGGGCAAAAAAAAAACAAAAACAAAATGTGGTATAATTCATTTGGATACAATAAGTAGTTGTGAGGACATGTACAGTTGCTATCACATGCCAAAGTTGTAAAATTGTGCTTGGGTGTTAAGGTTTGGACTCCGGACATGAAGGAATAAACTAAAATTCAGTAAAAAATATTTATTTATCCATCTTCCAGTCTTCTTCCTTTCCTCTCTATGTTTTTTATAGGCGAATGCCGGTACTAACTTGCCCCATTTTGGTTTCATTCTCTGACGTATTAGTCTACCTCACAAGCTGGTCACCTCTAAGGCGGGTTATAGATTATGCAATGTTGGTGGAAGGAAAGAAAAGTGGTTGATTTCCCCATCAACACAGTCAGCGTTGATTGGGGAATCCCTCCCACAGAGCTATTATGTTCTTCCAGCGGGAAGCTTTCCCTGCCAACAAACCACAATGATTACTGCTGCCGACTGTAGCCAGTGGCACTAATAATTAGGGAAAAACCCGACATGCTGGTTGTACACAATTGATATATTGACTTGTATACAGCCAATTAATGGATCTAAATTTGGCTGGTCCTTGCTAAACAGGCCAAATTTTGGTCAATGCATGGCCGACTTAAATGTTGTAAAGCAACAGGTTCTCTTTGACTGTATGAACTAAAATGGCCTCATGAATATGTAATTTATCTTTCAGATTTAGACAGTGTTCGATCTTCCAGTGCCTACAGTTCAGGTAACATACACCGATTAGTTCTTTCAGACTACAAATGATCCAATCACCATGGAATGTGTCAAGGAAGATGATGAATGAGAACTTGATGGGTTGTGACATTTTGTAAAATCACAATGTTATATTTGAGTAGTCCAATCCCACTGTACCAGAATGTATGTGACAGGTGTAGATAGTGTGAGTGAAGAAGCAGACCTAGTCATATGATTAATACCTGTCCCAGATGTCAGGGCACCACAAGAACACCATGAGATTTACTAAAACCAGAGAGTGTAAAATCGAATTTGGCTGTGCATAGAAACCAATCAGCTTCCAGGTTTTAATGCCAAATCTTAAGTGAAATAGCTGACGTTAGAAGCTGATTGGCTCCCATACACAGCAGCACCAGATTCTGAGTGTTCCAGTTTCAGTAAATCTTCCCCATTATCTAGCTGAATGTAACTTACTACTGCTAGATAGAGTATCTTATGACCTGGATAAGTGAGAACCTTCACAGAAATTGTCAGACGTTCTAACCCTTCCCTGTCCACTAGAAAGATGTCGGATGGAGGAATGTCCCATCACCATTGGAGTGTTTCAGGAAGCAGCAATGGAATATGTTGTTGGATATAACTGACTTAGAGGATGGAAGCACACATGTGAAACATTGTTTTCTAACACGTTAAGACATATCTAGTTCAACCAATAGAAAAAATAAATGTATACTGTAGATCATGGCTTAAAATTTCAAGTCCTGAGCTACTAGCCAGGCCTTAGAGTTACTTGCCACCAACAAACACACACAAACAGAGACACCTGTACACACACACAGACATGTACATACACAGAAACATGTACACACACGCAAAGAGACCCATGTACACACATATACATACAGACACATGTACACACACACACATACAGACACATGTATACACACACAGGCACGTACAGACACGCATACACATACACAGAAATACACACGCACAGACACATGTGCATACACACAGACACATGTACATACATACACAGACACATGTACATACATACACAGACACATGTACACACAGATACATGTACATACATACACACAAACATACACACATGTACATGCACACAGACACATGTACACACACACAGACACATGTATACACACATACATGTACATACGCGCAGACACATGTACAGATACACACATGCACATACACACAGACACATGTAAAATTGTACATGCATACACAGACACACACAAGCACACATATACATGTACACGTACACACACACCCCCATAAAAAGTTGCAGTACTTCGTTGCTCACTCACAGAGCCAGGTACTGCACTCTAGGGGGAGGCAGAGAGCACAGCACACACTCCTTCCTTTGCTTTCACTGCGCTCAGCTATTGAGCACTCTGACAGCTCCTAGTGCCAATGACAGATCCGGCCTGAGTTCCGAGCCTGCTCACCATAATTTCCACTCGCCATTAGCGAGCAGGCAAGTGGAAATTTCAAGCCCTGATGTAGATAACCTCAAGTGCAAAGATATTGACTCTTATGATATATCTCATTTTCCCATAAATGTGCCTGGAGAAAGGGTTCAGTTGTTTCCAATGGATCATTGTTTCCGTATTGTGGGCCAACATGGGCCAACCTAAGATCTTCCCCTTGTTTGCTCATCTGGAGGCTGAAGATTAGCTCTGGTGTTTACCAAACTGAGTCTAATGTGAAACAAAGGATGGACCCCATGAATCCGCACATATATGCAGACACGCTGGTATAGGAATGAATGGCAGGCTCCTGCGGGAGCCCAGACTGAGACTGCCATTCATTCCTACACCATCGGGTCTGCATAGATGTACAGCTTCGTGGGGTCCATCCTTTGCTTAACAGTTGCTTGGAGCTGAGACACGCTCCCTCCCTGGCTTGCACCCATAGTGGTGGTCACAGGATTGCTTTCCCTTGTAGCCTGAGTAACACACATTTCCACTACTGGTTCACAGTGAGCCATCGCACATCTGGTCATCCCCAGGCCATAGATCTGCCATCAAGTCCCTGGATATAAAGTTGGCTTCCCTTGACACTTTTGGCGTTGCCTTGTCTACGGAAGAATATTAGCCAAGGCTTCCCAGTCTTTCTTCAACTCTAACAACCAGGCAAACAAAAGCACCTCACCCTGAAACTTTAGAAGGAAACTGCTAACTGTTCATAGTTTGGGGACAGTGAAGCATTCAGATTCCGTCTGACACCAATGCTCCCAAACAATTATTAATCAACAGGAGGAAGAGAATGAATGGTTTTAATCGAGCCTTCTTATGCAAACAGTTTGCCTTTGTGACAGATACATTCTCTTTCCACAATACAATTAGTCATTTCATTTTATTCTCGGTTTTATTTCAGAACGCAGCAATCGACCTTTAATCAACTCGCGTTTGGACCAACGTGATGGCATTCCAGGTATCGGTGTGCTATATACTCTTTTGGAATTTTTACTGTATATTGGCTTCCATTTGCTGATGTAACACTTGTTACCCATGGTGACCACAAGATGGCAAACCAAGCCACCTGAAACGTTGAGTCTTGGTGAAGACTTTCAAGAAGGTTTGCAGCTTCAATGTAAACTCTTGAGAGCTGCAACTATTTAATGATCTTCTATATTTGATTAGGACAGTCTTGTTGCATGACCCTAACGCCACCTATCCTAAGTGTAATTTGCCTTTTCACCTTCACAGCTTAACAATACATTTAATGAAGATAGGAGGAGAATTTAGTAATTCCTGCTCAGTTTAGAGATGGAAGAAGGGGAACAGACCTACTGCTGCATCCATGTTATCTCAAGTTCATTTGTATGCTGTATTTGGGAAGTCTGGAGACTAAAGGGTTATAAGCTGTTTACTTTGTAAGGGAAGTTGCACGTTGCAAAGGGGAATTTCCCCAGAGCTTAGAAAATTAGGTGACGTCTATTATCCAATCATGTTCAAGAAATTTGTTTTTTATTTCCTTGCACAAAGGTGTCCTTTTATCATGAAGCGGTGAATGACCACTGCTCAGTTCTCTGGCATTCTCAGAGGATACAGTTCTCTGAATGCCTGTTATTATTATTATTATTATACAGTATTTATAGAGCGCCAATGGTTTGCTCAGTGCTGTACATTACAAAGGGAGACAGAACATGTGACAGAACAATACCAATACAATGCAAAACATGAGGGGATTGAGGGCCCTGCTCCTTGGAGCTTACAATCTGGGAGGGAGGGGATGGTGGCACAGGAGGAGATAGCTGTGGGGGATGGAGTGGTAGGAAGAGTGGAGGAGGTCGGCAGGTTAGCAGGGGGTGGGGTAGGCTTCCCTGAAGAGATGGGTTTTCAGGGTGCGCCTAAAGGAGAGGAGAGTAGGTGATAATCTGATGGGTTGGGGCAGGGAGTTCCAGAGGATGGGTGAAACACTGGAGAAGTCCTGGAGGCGGGCATGGGAGGAGAAGACCAGGGAACTAGAGAGAAGGAGGTCTTGTGAGGAGCGAAGCGTGCGTGCTGGGCTGTTCATGAAGAGGTTTAGATTGCTTCTCCTAATGAGGAGAGAAGCGATCTATAAACACTTTGAAATGTAGAAAATGGCTGCTGTTACTTTAATCTCGCTACTTTGTTTGTGGATGAATCTTAATGGAGTATTTTCACACTGATCACCAGTGAAGGGCTGACATTGCTCCTTCATATTCTGGCCATCAGTGGCAGATTCTCTGTGTGCTGATTATCTCGATTTCCTAAACCACTAACGATCTGAGATCAGCAACAATCCTCAGGATCGCCTCCAATCTCGGTTTCATAAAAAGTATTCTTTGCAAAGTGAAATTTCAAATCATTCACTAAGCTCTGGGGATAATATACTTGCAAAGTGAACAGCTAGCCCACCTTTAGTAGATCAATTCCTTGGACGTATTCGTGGTGCAATTCATGTCTAGAGGAGAATGTGTCCAATTGCCTGGAGCTGATTAACCCCTTCCCGCCCACACTGACACCCTGTTATCTGGGCTATTACACCTGGAAAATGGGAAAGTTTGCCTAATCATGTGACCCCTGTGATTGGCTGTCATCTTGCCAGCTTCTAATCACTAGTACGGGCCAAGCACTGTATTTGACTAGTGATGGGGTGAACACCCCCCTGTTCGGTTCGCGGTCAAACATCTGAACCTACAGAATGTTCGACCACGAACTTCGAACACGTCACTAAGTGGTATCATACCGCATCTGAGTGCCACTCAGCTACTAAAATACGGCATGAGTTCTATGATGAAGTCTTGCGGTATTTTAGTAGTGAGACATTCATTCATGTTCCAGCTGTCAGTGGGGTTCCCTTCTGACAGCTGAATGTCAAAAGAATTGTCGGCAAAAGAAATTAAAAAAAAATGATGTGGGGTCCTTCCTCCCATCCATATCAAGCCCTTTGGGTCTAGTGTGGATTTTGAGAGGAACTCCAATGCCAATATTAAAAAAAAAAAAAAAAGAAAGCCCCCCCCCCATGTGAATGAGTAAGGGGTACATGGTACCGCTACCCATTTACACAAAAAAAGTGTGTAAAAAAAGACAGACAAGTTCTTTATTAAAAATAAAAATACAAAAAATGTCCTCCGAAGTAGATCCAACATCAGTCACAATGCCCGAAAAAATAAAAAAAACCACTCCGCTCATGACGCTGGCTCCCGCCGTCTGACATCTGCGCCCCCTGATGACAGTTCATAAATACTGTCATGACGTCACAAGGGGGTGACATTATCATCCTGTGCTGTGATTGGCCAAAGCATTGCACCGGAAGGAGCATTGCTTTGACCAATCACAATGCACTGTCAGGGCGCAATACGTTGTGAAGTGTGACGGGCAAACAGCTCGCCGAAAGCCGTATCATTCGGATGTTCAATGAACACACAAACGGTCAATGTTCGAGTCAAACTTAGGTTCGACTCGAACATTCAGCCCAACACTACATTTGACAGCTCATGCTCTGTGCTGGGACCTCTATTGCCCATAAATGCACATGTTCAACGTGTTGGTTTTAAAGCCCATCTTTCTGCCACCACACATATGGGTTATGTGGGAGGTAACAGGTTAAAAACAAAGAAGAAAAGATGTTGCATTTTGCAAGGGAATTTGCCCCAGAGCTTAGGGAATGTAGTGTAGTTTAATTTCACAAAAAAATGTTTACTTGTATATGATTGGATGATGGAAGTCAGGAGAGTTTCTCCTCATTAAGCTCTTGGGCAAATTCCCTTGCTAAGCGAACAGCTTCCTTGCCTTCGGGCTGTGTGAGC
>NW_028318050.1:437500-452500 GCF_062004578.1 Staurois parvus
TTCATTTTTAGCTGCACAATAAAAGCCAGAAGACTGCGAGCCACAGGGTAAGTGAAGAATTTGCAGATTTTTTTTAACAAAAAGCCAAAGAATTGTGACAAATACCAATGCCTGGAATACAACAATGTGATGATAATTAGGAATCCAGATGTAAATAGATCAGCATTGGGCCAACGTAACAAAAACCTAACCGTATGACAACACCAATAACAGCTAACTATAGTAAAAATCAGCAGATAACAGGTTTCTATCTGAATACAATGTCAGCCTCTCACTTTACAGAACATGGTGTATCAGTCACATCAGTCACTTCACCAAAGGAGCTTACACTCTAATTTATGTATTATTTATTTCAGGTACTTATATAGCGCCGTCAATTTACGCCGCGCTTTACATATATATTGTACATTCACATCAGTCCCTAACACTCCAGGAGCGTACAATCTAAGGTCCCTAACTCACATTCATACATACACCTACTAGGGACAATTTATACAGGAGCCAATTAACCTACCAGCATGTCTTTGGAGTGTGGGAGGAAACCGGAGTACCTGGAGGAAACCCACGCAGGCACAGGGAGAACATGCAAACTCCAGGCAGGAGGTGGCGTGGCTAATGTTCCCACCACAGTCACACACATGCTCATACATAAGGGTCAGGTTAGAAGCCCTGCCATTGTGTTTCCACACATCAGCCGTAGAAATCGATGCTGGTTTCCAGAAGTCTAAACTTTAGTTTCCACCCCAGTAACAGCAATACTCCACAGTCCAATGAGAGTGTTAATCTAGAGACTATACGGGGCGGGGGGGTCATTTACGAAAACTGGAGAGTGCTAGATCCGGTGCAGCTCTGCCCTAGAAACCAATCAGCTTCCTTGTTTTATTGTCAGCTTCATTGAACAAGCTGAAGTTAGAAGTTGATTGGCTGCCATGGACAGCTGCACCAGATTCTGAGTGTTCCAGTTTTAGTAAATCAGCCTTCTATGTGTTAGGATGTAACATAAAATACAAAAGACAATCTTACCTTCACTCACATGGAACGCCTACAACTGATAACATTTTTTTTTCTTTATTCTCAAAAATTTGCAGTTGTTTCCCTGGTGCAAAAATATTAGTGACAAGGTAAGTCATTGCGCTGCTTAGTACATTCCATCCAAATCAAATGTTACCTATCATCTATCTACAGTATCTATCTATCTATCTATCTATCTATCTATCTATCTATATATGATCTATCTATTATCTGTCTATCTATCTATCTATCTATCTATCTATCTATCTATCTATTATCTATCTATCTATCTATCTATCTATTATCTATCTATTATCTATCTATTATCTATCTATCTATCTATCTATTATCTATCTATCTATCTATCTATCTATCTATCTATCTATCTATTATCTATCTATCTATTATCTATCTATCTATCTATCTATCTATCTATCTATCTATCTATTATCTATCTATCTATCTATCTATATATCTATTATCTATCTATCTATCTATTATCTATCTATTATCTATCTATCTATTATCTATCTATCTATCTATCTATCTATCTATCTATCTATCTATCTATCTATTATCTATCTATCTATCTATCTATCTATCTATCTATTATCTATCTATCTATCTATCTATTATCTATCTATCTATCTATCTATCTATCTATCTATTATCTATCTATTATCTATCTATTATCTATCTATCTATCTATTATCTATCTATTATCTATCTATCTATCTATCTATCTATCTATCTATCTATTATCTATCTATCTATCTATCTATCTATCTATCTATCTATCTATTATCTATCTATCTATCTATCTATCTATCTATCTATCTATTATCTATCTATCTATCTATCTATCTATCTATCTATCTATCTATTATCTATCTATTATCTATCTATCTATCTATCTATCTATCTATCTATCTATTATCTATCTATCTATCTATCTATCTATTATCTATCTATCTATCTATCTATTATCTATCTATCTATCTATCTATCTATCTATCTATCTATTATCTATCTATCTATCTATCTATTATCTATCTATCATCTATCTATTATCTATCTATCTATCTATCTATCTATCTATCTATCTATCTATCTATCTATCTATCATCTATCTATTATCCATCTATTATCTATTTATCTATCTATCTATCTATCTATCTATCTATCTATCTATCTATCTATCTATTATCTATCTATCTATCTATCTATCTATCTATTTATTATCTATCTATCTATCTATCTATCTATCTATCTATCTATCTATTATCTATCTATCTATTATCTATCTATCTATTATTTATCTATCTATCTATCTATCTATCTATCTATCTATCTATTATCTATCTATCTATCTATCTATCTATCTATCTATCTATCTATCTATCTATCTATCTATCTATCTATCGACAGTATCTTTCTATCTATCTTTCTATCTATCTATCTATCTATCTATCTATCTATCTATCTATCTATCTATCTATCTATCTATCTATCGACAGTATCTTTCTATCTATCCATTTATATACATCTTAGCATGGCCAAGGGACCTAATGCTCCCACTGGACCTCTATCACTTGACATGCCTACCTGTTATCTATCTATGGATCCCATCGAAAGGTCCCGATCTCTCCTTGCGATTGGGACCTTTCCGATCATGTGACTGCCGTGATCATGACCCTATACCCTCGCCCTGCCTCCCACAGTCAAAAACCCCTTAAAGGGCCGGGAGGCGCCAGCGTGAAGGGGTTAACCTACCAATGTGGGAGTACCCAGAAGTAGTGATGGGCTTTATATTTGAGTCAAACATAAATCTGACTCAAACATTGGCTGTTCGTGTGTTCACTGAGCATGCAAACAGTAGTGGTGTTCGGCGGGCTGTTTGCCTCCCGCACCCCACAATGCACTGCGCCTTGACAATCACAGCGCATGATGACATCATGCTGTCATCACAGTATTTAAGAACTGTCATCACGGTGCAGCTGTCAGATGGCCGGGAGACAGCGTCGAGAGCAGAGGTTTTTTTTTTCCTTTTTAAGGTCGGCAGTGGTGACGGGCATTGTGATTGAAGTTGGATCTACTTCAGGGAACTTTTAAAAAAAAATAGTTTTTATTAAAGGACTTGTCAAAGACTGTCTCCTGTCATTTTTACACTACACTTTTTTTGTGAATGGGTAGCAGTACCATGTACCCCATATTCATTCACATGGTGGGGGGCTTATCGGGATCTGAGGGCCCCCTTTAAATTCCAGATTCTGATAAGCGCCCCACCCACACACCCCCTTGTTGAGATTATTTGGCCTGGTATGATTCAGTGGGGGGGGGGCGCTCGCTCACCCCCCCCCCTTTTCTGACCTGCTGGACTGCATACTCGGATAAGGACCTGGTATGGATTTTTTTTTATATTTTGGTGTGGGGGTTCCCCTCAAAATCCATACCAGACCAGAAGGACTTGGTATGGATGGGAGGGAAGACCCCAAGTCATTTTTTAAAAAATGTTTTAATTGTTGGGCAATGCCGAGGGGAACCCTACTGACAGCTGAAACATTAAGGAATGTTTTACTACTAAAATACCTCAGGACTTCATAATATAACTCAGGCCGTATGTTAGTAGCTGAGCAGTATTGTACTATATACTCAGATGCAGTAAGACACCGCTCAGTAAATTGTCCCTGTTCAAATTTCACGGTCGAACTTTTGATAAGTTCACATTTTCAACCACGAACCAAACAGGGGGTTGTTCAGCCCATCACTACTCAGAAGAAATCCACACAGGCACAGGGAGAACATGCCAATGCCAAAGTCATAGGTGTGATTCAAATTGGTGACCCTAGTGCTGCTAGGCTGGAGTGCTAACCACAAGCAACTGTGCCAGCCATTTCTGCCTAACACATTGTTCATATTCTATACAATTTTTGTGAATGGTTGTCACATAATTAGGATCTTTTTTACTTCTTTAATAAAGACAATCATTCTATAGGAAGTCAATGGGTTCAAGGCTCGGGCAGAACTATAATATAAGAAACGATTAAAATATGAGATATATGTTTTTTGTTTGTGTTTTTAAACCAAAACATGTTTTTTTTTTCCTTACAGATGGTGTTTTTCATAATCGGCGGACTTATTGGCCTTTTATTGATTATCCTGATTGTTATCCTGTGCGTTGCTATATAGTAGAATGGATCAGCAATGTTCTGTACACATGAGGAGGAAGCTGAGGTTCAATGTACTTTAAATTAGCTGTACTGTAAACCCTTCCTGGTGACATTTAGTTTGTTCTATGCACTTTGTATCATAAATAATTGACATTGTTTTTATAAATAAAATCTTTGTTTTATAATGTTTCATCCTTTGTTGATCTCAGTACTACGGATCTCCTGCTGCAGGTTCCTGACTACTCCAGGGATTTCTGCATGGCATTTCTTAGGACAGGTTTCCTGATGGTGTCAAAACAACCACTTGTAGGTTCCATCAGAAGCCCATGTGACAGGGTGACAACATGAACAGAATGTTTTGACCCACAACAAATGCTTTAAGGTCCTCGCTCAGGCTGACAAGGTGTGATGAGTTGGATGCCCCTTAGCAGTGAAGGTGCAGGCTGAGAAAAGGTCCACCCAGATCCAATGCATACTGCAGAAATAGGAAGAGATAGCCTGGCCACCACACACCTCACCTGGCCCAAGTGGTTAGCAGATAACAGCAGCCTCAGCTCAACTCATCAAGACCACGACTCCAACATGTTCCCCCCGGCCTTCAGACAAAACATGTTAGAGTCATGGTCTGGATGAATCGAGCTGAAGCTGCTTTTATCTGCTAACCATTCAGGCCAGGTGAGGTGTGTGGTGGTCGGGCAATCTCTTACTAGTCCTGCAGTATGAACCGAGTGTTATTATGTCAATCAGTGTCGGAACAAGGTGGTCCTTCATGTCAGGAGTACCAGGAATTACTATAATGACAGCTTCAAATTAAAAAAAATTTGAGAAAGCCCTTTGAGGTAACATTTCAGTTGAACTTTACTCTCTCAATCAGCATTAAATATTGGTGATCCTGGTCAGTTCAATGGATGGACTGACTTGAAATATATATGGTTCTCCAGGTAAGGCAGAGGCCATCAGGTCACTGGTTAAATTGGTTGTAAACCCTTACATATACTCAGTGAGGTGACTGGTTTCAGGTGATATACAGAAACAAATCCTCCTACATAAGTTGTTACATAGTTAGTCTGGCTGAAAAAAGACAAAAGTCCATCCAGTTCAACCATAAAAAAAAAAGTTATAATCCTACACCCACAGTTGATTCAGAGGAAGGCAAAAAAACATCAAAGCATGATCCAATTTGCACCTGCAGGGGAAATAAATTCCTTCCTGGTCCCCCGAGAGGCCCCGAGAGGCAATCGGATATTCCCTGGATAAACTTTACCTATAAATGTTAGTAACCTGTTTATTTACAGCCATCTATCCTGTGCATCCATACAGAGTGCAGAATTTACATAGAATCCCTCAGCTTTGAAAAGAAAGGGGGTGATATTTGGAGACAAGATTGGTGATGTAATTGGGGCAGACTTATAAATGGTTTTATTTGTTATTGCTAATGTTTTTTATTGTATCTGTTGGGCAATGGGAAGCCAGTGGAGGGATTGGCAGAGAGGGGTGGAGGACACTGAATGGGAAGCCAGTGGAGGGATTGGCAGAGAGGGGTGGAGGACACTGAATGGGAAGCCAGTGGAGGGATTGGCAGAGAGGGGTGGAGGACACTGAATGGAGGCCAGTGGAGGGATTGGCAGAGAGGGGTGGAGGACACTGAATGGAGGCCAGTGGAGGGATGGAGGACACTGAGTGGAGGCCAGTGGAGGGATTGGCAGAGAGAGGTGGAGGACACTGAATGGAGGCCAGTGGAGGGATTGGCAGAGAGGGGTGGCATATATGGAACGGTTAGTAAGGTGGATGAGTCTGGCAGCAGCATTCATGATAGACTGAAGAGGGGATAGCCTGCGATATGGTAGGCCATTGAGGAGGGAGTTACAATAGTCAAGGCAAGAGATAACAAGGGAGTGAATAAGTTGCTTATTGGTTTCAGAGGTTAAGAACTGGCGTATCTTGGAGATGTTGCAGAGGTGAAGTCTACATGATTTGGACAGTGATTGAAATTGGGGCTAAAAGGACAGATGGGAGTCCAGGATTACACCTAGTACCCTGGCATGAGGGGAAAGACTGATTATTGTGTTATTGATCTTGATGGAGAAGTCAGGGGAGGGGGCACGGGCTGGAAGGAATAGTATGAGCACCGTTTTGGAAAGATTGAGTTTGAAGAGGTGGAGTGACATCCATGCTGATATGTCACTTAGTAGGTTAGTAATGTGAGAGGAGACTGAAGGGGTGAGGTGAGGGGTAGAAAGATAGATTTGTGTGTCATCAGCATAATAGAGATGGTACTTAAATCCATGGGAGGTTATCAGGTGACCAAGGGAGGAGGTGTAAATGGAGAAGAGAAGGGGTACAAGGCCAGAACCTTGAGGGACCCCTACAGAAAGAGGAAGTGGTAAGGAGGAGACTGACATATAGGTAACGCTGAAGATGCACTGCGATAGGTAGGAGGAGAACCAGGAGAGAGCAGAGTCTCAGAGGCCAAGAGAGTGGAGTTTTTTGAGGAGGAGGGGATGGTCAACCGTATCAAAAGCCGCAGAGAAGTCAAGTAGTAAGAGTACGGAGTAGGAGCTATTGGTTTTAGCTGTTAGTAGATCATTAGTGAGTTTTAGTCGGGCAGTTTCAGTGGAGTGTAGTGAGGGAAAGCCAGACTGTAAAGGGTCAAGAAGGTTGTTGTCGGTGAGGTAGGAGCTCAGATAATTGTAGACTAAGCGTTCTAGGAGTTTAGAGGTAAATGGCAGCAGGGAGATGGGTCTTAAATTGTTCAGGTTAGTGGGGTCCAGGGAGGGCTTTTTAAGTATGGGAGTGATGTGTGCATGCTTTAGAGGGGAGGGGAAGGAACCAGAGAGGGAAAGATTGAAGATGTGAGTGAAGGAGCATAGGATGGAAGAAGAGGGTGACCGGTGTTGAGCGTTAAGTATAAAGGTATGGTTTTCCGGACTAGGATAAGCGGAAGATACATACATGGATTTATGAGAACATTTGCTGCTCAGCAAAAGTTAATGATTACAAGTTTACTATCCTCTCGTTTAATAGTCATGTTATTTGTAACTGTAAGTAGGAAGGAGGGGGGGGGATACAGTACAAGAAGTGCCAACATCCCTGGAAATATGGGAAAAAGGGGGAAAGGTCCTCTACTTAGTGAAGTATGAACAGGATCTAGGCGCTGTGTAGTTTTGTAATAAAAGTAATACACCTTTTATGGAGGTGTGCCTTTAGTAACTCATATGTTAAAAAATAATTAACCAGCCTGTGGCTTTAAGAAGCCAGGTTCCAAGATGGGCACCCCGTCCGCTCAGAGGGAAGCAGTGGAGTAGAATACCTGTCAGTGCAGGGACCACCTGTACCCGACGTCCCAGCGTCCTGGATGACGTCACCACGATGTGGAGAGATGGAGGAGGGGAACTCTTGCTGGAGCCGCAGCTTTAGAAGGAAGAGGCCGGTTGCGGGGACAACATGTTTCGCGCACATGCGCTTTATCAAGTCCTCTACTTAGTGAGACTTTAGAGGCATAAATTGTAAACGAATAACTGATAAATCAACCATTAAAACATAACACTCAGTTTTATTTATACAATCTTAAAAAAGACATAACACATTGAGATATATGAATTATGGCGGCAATCGTCAACAGATGTATAACTTAATACTGAAAGGATCGGTCATGCAAGTGTTGCACTGACGCGTTTCGAGACTAATCGTCACATCTTCCTCATGCCTCTTTGAGCACCTCTGAGGAAGAAACAACAATTAGTCTCGAAACGCGTCAGTATTTCAGTATTAAGTTATACATCTGTTGACAATCATCGCCAATTCATGTATCTCAATGTGTATCATGTATCTAAGGGAATCTAGCACTGCTGCCAGTGTTAAAAGGTCTCTCTCATCCCTCAAACTGCAAAAGAAAAACAACAGAAATATTGGCGTGATCATCTGATGAAAATAGAAGAAAGAAAGACTAAAAAAGAAAATGAATGCAGTCATTTCATCTAAGAATTACTCCCTTCTCTAGGATCTATCATTGAACGCTTGCATGCCAATTCCCGCAGCGGAGAAGCTACACATTCCTTAGAGGGATTTCTGTTTAAAGCCTGGTTGTTCTTCATTTCTGGTGAGTGCATAGTGGTGGAGGACCGTCACTGATGGATATCCCTCACGGATGTCACGTTGTTTTATGGTTCATTATTGACTTATGTCAACTAGGGCACTTCACTTTGGACTTTATATTTATTCACCTACATCATTTTATCTTTTTATCACTGGCTATATACTGTACTTAAATGAGTTGGTAACATGTTAACACATGGTGGTTGTTTATGTATTAAATTGGCAACTTCAACAGGAATTAATATTCGTAGAACACCGGAAGTGGCCTTGTTTCATCTGCTACCTGCTACCGTTCCCAAAAAATCGACTAAACTAATTCTTTACCTCTTACTGGCGGCACGCATTACCATAGCTAGAAGTTGGAGACAATCATTGATTCCGCTAGACGGGGTTAAACAAAAACTTAACTGGATAATGGTAAATGATAAGTTAACTAGCATTGTCAATAATGATGAGTGTAGATTTGAGGGGACGTGGGAACCATGGATCAGTTATACCTCCATTGCTTAATAATGTCGCGGTTGACTCTTTCTCATTTTGTTCCCCTCCTTCCCCCCCCCCCCCCCCATTTTTTCCTTTTTTTTCTTTTCTCCTCTCCTCTTGTTCTTATCCTAGATCTTTTCTTCTGATCTCTCTACTCTTAAATCTTTTTCTTCTGAATTGGGTTTTTATATTGGTGGTAAATTTCTCTGGCACTGCCCTTGTCCATTGTCTGTTGGAACGTTTTCTACCTGGTGGGAATGATGGTTCATATATATATGCTGACATGTTCTATGACTATGCTGACATGTTTATGCTCACCATTTCACCATGTGGGCGGAAATATTACTGTTCCTATGCATACCACTGTATACCAATTCTCAATAAAAATATTGAAGTATAAATTGGCAACTTCAGTCACAGAAGCACCAGCTAAGCGGCACCAACAATTTGCCCTCTTTGAGGCTCAGTAAGCTCTGACATGACTCCGTATTACTAGCAGTGAATGAGGAAAGGGAGGCTTCCCACCTGTTAGCTAGGTGTCTCATCACACAGCTGAAGCCAAAGAATGTTACATCACTTCTGCTTTTACCACCAAACATGGCACCACGTTCACACCTGCAAATCATGGAGTGTTTCCTTAATTTTTCCAACCTCTATATATATGGGCAGCACAGTGGCTAAATGGTTAGCACTTCCACCTGGTAGTACTAGGGTCGTTGGTTCAAATCCCAACCACAGCACCACCTGCCTGGAGCTTGCATGTTCTCCCTGTGCCTGTGTGGGTTTCCTCCGGGTACTCCGGTTTCCTCCCACACTCCAAAGACATGCTGGTAGGTTAATTGGCTCCTGTCTAAATTGGCCCTAGTATGTGTATGTATGAATGTGAGTTAGGGACCTTAGATTGTACGCCCCTTGAGGGTTAGGGACTGATGTGAATGTACAATATATATGTAAAGCGCTGCATAAAATTGACAGCACTATATAAGTACCTGAAATGAATACATAAATTAAAAAAAATATATATATATATTGAAGCTCAATGTTCAGCATTCACTGGCATATGTTTTTGTTGGCGTGTAATATAAGCACCTAAAAAAAAAACCACTCCTACCTATTCTACCATTGTATTCACTGGCTGGGATGATGGGAAGTATTCCACTTTACATTTCAGGTTTACCCTACACACTGGCTGGGATTGTCCTCATTGATCAGAGGTGTTCATCAAAATGAATTTGTATTATTAATGATTCCAGATTCATTTCTGTATATCTGCCTGGAGTTCAGCTTTAGGTATAGTGTGTCTATGTGACTCCCAGCGACTGTTGAATGTATTTCTCTTTTTCTTTTCAGGTTCTGTTGTGACAACTGCAAACCTTATCACCATGATCATCACAGGCAATGTTTTCCTGCCTTTGTCCTAGTATTAGGCCTGTCAGTCCACATGAACTGATATGACAGGATGGCGTACAGCGAGGTATTTGTAAGTTTTGCTTAAAGTGGTTCTAAAGGCTGAAGGTTCTCTACCTTCATGCATTCTAGGTAAAAACCCTTCAGTGTGCAGTGCCCTCCCCCACCCCACCCCAATACTCAGCACCATCTCAATCCAGTGATGTGCACAAGAGCAGAAGCTCTCCCAGGTCTCTCCCTCCTCATTGGCTAAGACAAAGCAGAGGTAGCCATTGGCTCCCACTGCTGCCAATCACAGCCTAGGAGGAGGGATTGGGGGGCGAGTCCTGCTGTGCTGTGTCTTATGAATGCAGAGAGTGGGGCTTGGGAGTGAGCATGTACCAGTGCCCCCATAGCAAGCGGGGCACTGCTTAGGGAAGAGGAGCCAGAAGCACCAGCTGGGGACCCAAGAAGAGGAGGATTGGGGCTTCTCTGTGTAAAACCACTGCACAGAGCAGGTGAGCATGACGTGTTTGTTATTTAAAAAATAAATAAATAAAAATTGAGACTTTAGTATCACTTTACTATACATGGATTGAAAGTCAGCCTATGAGCAGGGACCGGCCAAACCCTGATCCATGAATGGACTAGCTGGTTGTACACGTCTATTGATCGACTTGTGTACAACCAGCCGGTTGGGTTTTTCCACAATGATCAGATCGGCTATACCACAAATCATTCTATTCTGCTGGGGAGGAAGGCTCCCAACTGGCAGAATTCAATAGCTCAGTGGGAGTGATTCCTCCATCTACCTCAAATATGTGGATGAAAATTTTTAAAAATGTATTCTTCAGATTTTTTTTTACATGTAAAAAGTCATTTTAACATATATTTTTCATATACTTGTAAATGCATTCCAAAAATGTAGATTTGTATTTTTAAAGACATACAATATATTTGAAATGTATTTTTAAAAATATGTTTAATATATTTTGTAATAAAAACTCATTTCAACATACAGTATATATATGTATATTTATTGAAATATATTGAATATGGCCAAAACTGTAGCATTATAAATATATGGCAATATATTTGGGAAGAATATTTTTAAAATATATTTCAAATATATTTTTCTTCCATATGGGTTTCTTTACCTACATTTCCCAATGAGGACATATATAAACGTACATCAGTCAGGAAGTGGTTAAAGTGGTTGTAAAGGCTGAAGTCTTTGTGCCTTCATACATTTTATGCATGAAGGTAAAAATCTTCAGTGTGCAGCCCCCCCCCCAGCCCCTCCAATACTTACCTGAACCCGATCAAGAGATGTGCATGAGAGCAGACGCTCTCCTAGGTCTCTGCCTCCTTATTGGCTGGGCTGAGACACATCAATCACAGCCAGTAAGGAAGAAGGAGGGGGCAGTGTCAAGCCATTCTCTGTGTGTCTCATAGACACACAGAAGCAGCTCATGAGTGAGCATACACGAGTGCCCCCAGAGCAAGCAGCTTGCTCTGAGAGCACTCAGCAGGGGAGATGAGCCTGAAGCGCCGGCTGGGGACCTGAGAAGAGGAGGATCAGGCCTGCTCTGTGCAAAACCACCGCACACAGCAGGTAAGTATTACATTACGCAGTCCCTGTGGCGCAACTCGTTGGGGAGGGGCAGTGACGTCACCGCACATCTGATACGGCAAGTACTGACGGCGTGGGGTACACACCCTCCAGTCCGATCTTCACCGCAAGCAGCGGCTGTTTTATACATTGAAAAGTGATATTGTTGTTGTTAGCATGTGAGTACAGTATGGAGGCAAATTAAAATTTGAATTTATCTCTGGGATAAGGCACCATATATTCTCTTTTTTCTTGCATGAACTTTGCTGTAGCAACAAGGAGTGGATCAAAGGAGGGATTATCCCTCACAGGCATACAGGCTAATTACAAAGCTGCAAGACTGAAGCAGACCATACATTGGAAGGAGAGTATGATTTGATTTGATTGGAACACTTCAGCACTTTTGCACTTGGGACTTATTATTTATTTCATTTATTTTATTTCTTTTATTTTATATAATATATAATGAATTTGGTTTATTGATGAAATATTGGCACATATATAAGAATTTTTTTAAAGGTACCATCAATTGTTTATTTATCTATATATATTATAAGCACTGAGCACTTTTTAGTTAGTATTAGAGCGCAGTAATTATTTAATCAGTTGAAGTATTACATGCTTGTTATTTTTTCAAAAAGCGGAACCTTTACAATCAATTTAACCAATTTAAACCAAAATAGTAAAAAAAAAAAATCATAGTTTTGTAATTCAGCTGTGTGTTTCTTGTTACTACCATAACCTACCACCAAAGAACAACCAAAAATTTGAATGCGAACGCAGCGATACCATATATGTGTATGTTATTTGTTGTTTGTACCAGTACAGCCCAGAAACAATAGTGCGCATTTTGTTTTTTGTTTTTTTTTTTACCTAAAACACACTGACACTGATACCAATTTTAAAAATATATATACATTTTGACCTTTGACCCTAACCTTTTGACCTTGACCTTTGACCCTGACCTTGACCCCAAACACTAACCCTGGCACTGAACTAGATCAGACCTTGATCTAAGTATTGTTTCTTTATTTTTTAATTTGATTTTTTAATATTTCTTTCTTTATTTTGTTATCTTTTTTTTTTACAAACAGTTGTTTTTTTTCTCTCTGCAAGGAGAGAGAGAGAGATACAATGCATCTTTCTCCTCCATTTAGAGAGGAAACAAAAAACAAGGGGGTGGGCTTCACAGTGACAATCAGAGGCTATCAGTGAGTCCAAGTGGTGTACTTAGGTTTCATGCTGCCCTAGGCAACACAAAAATCCCCCCCCCCCCCATGGAGAGACCCTGACACGGACCAACAGCCCCCTCCCCCATGAAGAAAGCCTGATATTGACCAACAACATCCCAGCCCCCCCCCCCACATACACCCGAGAGAGCCTTCCACTACCACCACCCCCCATGCACTGACAACCCCCCACCACCCCAGTGAGGGAGTAGTCATTTACCGTCACAGCTCCGGACATCCCCAGGAACAAATGTCAGGCTCTGCATACACCATCAAGCAGTCCCCGCAGCCTCTCTCAGATCCTACCTGCTCCCCACGCTGCATGTATCCCTTCTTCAATCTCCTTCTTTTGGGGGGTGGCACTGCCCCCCTGAAAAATGCTGCTGCCCCTCCTGAAAAATGCCGCCCTAGGCAAATGCCTTGTTTGCCTTGTGGTAAATACACCCCTGCCAGGTCCTGATTGTTAGAAGGAGACTCGGGGCTCTCAGTGACACCCCAGTCTTTGTGCCAGGAGTGCGCTGTGCTTCCCCACAGAAGAAAGCCCAGTTCTGTGGGGCCACATATTTGTGTGACGTCGGTGTGAAGGGGTTAATGACAACTGAAATAACTGCCTGACATCACAATGAGCTCCATTTCATTTTTTCCCTTTGGTAGACATTGATATGATGCATTGGTAATACTCTACATTTCATGGCCTGTTTGCATGTCAGTGACACCATTCTATGGCTATAGAGAACAGTCCTTGTTCTATGATATGGTTTACTTAGACTAAGTGATGAGGAAAGATTAGAGATCTCGTGTCATCTACCTCGGTTCATGTCTCAAGGAGCATTCAAGTATATCTAAGCAACAGTTCTCCGGACAGGATCGACAACATTTTTTGGCAGAGCCGTAAACACAAAGAATGAGGAAACCTGAGCACAGAGTATGGGGAAGCCAAACTTAAACAGAACAGCAAACGGTGAATAAAGCATTTTAGGAATTTTCATTCTAGCAGAACTTTACCATACGGAGGTAGTCACGGTGAAATCTTGTCTGTGAACGGTTCATCTTCATGAAGGAAGGATAGGCAACACGGATTCCAGAATGAAAAAACGACCTTATCTCTTCTCCCTACTGATCCTTCTGTGTGCTTCCCATGGAGCTACAGGTGAGTGCATTCAGCAATATCCCAACTAAAGCTGCCATACACTAGGATAGCCTCAAATGTTTGTATGGAAATTCCCAGTACATCCAATGACTGCATGAATATTGTTTGAAAATACTTCAAAAATTAATTTGCTTTTGAAATTCAATTTTGAAACTGACTTTTCCAAATGAAACCACATTTGTTTGTTTGAGAAAAAATTTTGTCAGCATTAATTTGACCCCACTAATAATTATAAAATTGAACAAATGTTCTGAAAACTAAAACAAATCAAAAAAAAATTCTTCTAGTGTATGGTCAGATTAAGCTGAGCAAGTGGATTGCAGCCGGAGTCTGCCTGGTGTGGAAGAGGCCTTAATCCATACAAAGAAACTCCAGTCTTTTACAGTAATACAATATCAGGTCAATCAAACCGTACAATAATGAATGGTCCAATATCGAATGGTCCAATATCGAATAGTCCAATATCGAAT
The DNA here is from genome assembly GCF_062004578.1 of Staurois parvus. Taxonomy (NCBI): domain Eukaryota; kingdom Metazoa; phylum Chordata; class Amphibia; order Anura; family Ranidae; genus Staurois; species Staurois parvus. The sequence continues at coordinate 452,107 of NW_028318050.1, forward strand.
AGTCCAATATCAAATGGTCCAATATTGAAGGGTCCAATATCGAATGGTCCAATATCGAATGGTCCAATATCGAATAATCCAATATCGAATGGTCCAGTATCGAATAGTCCAATATCGAATGGTCCAGTATCGAATAGTCCAATATCGAATGGTCCAATATCGAATGGTCCAATATCGAATGGTCCAATATCGAATGGTCCAATATTGAATGGTCCAATATCAACTCTTTCTGCTTTAAACCCAGAGATGCCATAGCCAAACAGTACAAGGCACTGGTGAATAGAGGGCTGGCTGAGAAGTACAAAAAAAAAATCTATCTATCTATCTATTTACGAACGCCTCAGTTAACGTAATTTTCGGTTTACGAAGGAAAATCCATTGAAAATAATGCCTC
>NW_028318050.1:455000-477500 GCF_062004578.1 Staurois parvus
TAATAAATAAATATAACATACTGTATATTTTTTAAGCTGCTGCATTTTTGGACAAGGTTGTGGACTTTTTTAAAAGCAAAAAGCAGCGTTTTGCTACAATAGAGTTCAATGGAGTATCTGCTGAAATGCATGATAGTGCGTCTTTGTAGAGATTTTGCCACGTTTTGCATCTTGCATTTTTATTCTGCACAGCTAAAAATAAATTCCGTTAAACAAAAAAAAAAAAAGCTCACCAAAACAGAAATTGAGGCAAAATCGCAGCAATAAAGCATGTAGAAAAACACAAAACGAAAGGAAAAAAAAAGCAAACTGCATAGGTGAGAACGGAGCTTTAGAAGTGCCACGATTTTGTCAAAAACTAACTGTAAAAAAAACAAATTGCAGTAACTGTAACAGTAGCAATGATCTCCAATGGGGACATTGTATTTATTACTGACTATTGAGTGATACAATATCAATGTATTGAATAGGGTCTTGATTTAAATGCAAGTAGAATATTATTATTATCCACTATTACAATTGATTGTTGGGGCAAGGTCAGATGAGTCTGGGCATTTAAAACCTTTGAGATTGACGTCACCTGGTCTTCCCAGACGATGATTGAGAACAATCCATGACACTGGCAGGTCTCAGCTTGGCAAAGGGGGCAGTGCATGCTATAAATTCTGCAGGGTGCCCAAACTTTTGCAGACGCCATTTTTTTGTTTTCTGTTATTTTGAAAGTGTAAATGGTGGAAATAAAATCTAACTTTTGTTGACATATTATAAGAATGTCTAATCTGTAATTTGATGCCTTTTGGAGATTTTTCCATCTTTCCTTGGCTTCTTTATGCACATTAATACAAATTTTTAGCTGGGGTGCCCAAACTTTCGATCCCCACTGTATACAGGCTACAGGCCCAGCGTGAAGATCAAATGTCACAGAGTCTAGTTGATTGAATGCAGTTTCTCTCATTGGAAAATATCCTCTTACATTAATCACTTGCGAAAAACGGATTTGTTACGTAATGAAAAAGTCCCGTCTAGTAAATATGTTATTATAATTTTTCTTCTCATCACTTTTATTATTAGTTTTTTTTGAACCAAGTAGATTTGTTTGTCATGGCATTCCACTTTTTAAAGCTTTTCCATGGAAGAAAGGTTAACTTGTCAATATTGAATTAAACAGCATGCTTTTCCTGGATTCATTACTAAACGGAGTAGAGAAGAGCGATGGGCCGAACACCCCCTGTTAGATTTGCTGTCGAACATTCGAATGGAACAAAAGTTTGACCGTGAACTTTGAACAAAGAGGACAATTCACTAAGCGTTACTGAGTATGCGATAATATACCGCACAGCTTCTAAACACATTCTTTAAATGGGGGTGGACTGCTGTGCTGCCAAATATCCTCACAAGGGATGAAGTAGCTGCTAATACCCGAAGGAAATGAGCTGAAAAAAATATTTTGAACAAATGGTGTAGCGCTGTAAATACTAAAATACCATATTGTCAAATCATAATATAAATAATATTAACGTGAAAGAATATTAATAAACCTCGTGTATCCTTATTACCTTCATTAAAGGTGCTATACATTCCAAAGCAAATATAAAATCAAAGTGACCAATTATAAAACCGTGACATATAGCGCGCAACAAAACGTGGGAATATAAACGTTGAAGAATTGAAAAATCTGGATTTTTTTATATTATATTTTTTTGTGCTATAATAATTTTTTTTTTCACTCGTTTGACTTATTTCTTCACTTCTTGGGACTTTTTCACTTCATTTATATCAATTGATATATGTCGCGGTTTTATAATTGATCGCTTTGATTTTATATTTGCTTTGGAATGTATTTCACCTTTAATGGAGGTAATAAGGATACACGAGGTTTATTAATATTCTTTCACTTTAATATTATTTATATTATGATTTGACAATATGGTATTTTAGTATTTACAGCGCTACACCATTTGTTCAAAATAAACACATTCTTTATTGTTTCAGCTGTCAGTAGGATTCCCCGCTGAATGTAAGAAGAATTGCCGGAATTGGGTCTGGTATGGATTTTGAGGGGAAGCCCCATGCCAAAATTAAAAAAAAATGGCATGGGGGTCCCCCCACAATCCCTACCAGACCCTTATCGAAGCATGCAGCCTGGCAGGTCAAGAAAGGAGGGGATGAGGAAGTGCCCCCCCTCCTGAACCATACCAGGTCACATGCCCTGAACATGGTGGGGTGCTTTGGAGCAAGGGGGCTCCACCCAAAGCAGCTTAACCCCATGTTGATGGGGACAAGGGCCTCTTCCCCACAACTGTGGCCGGTGGTTGTGGGGTTTGTGAGCAGGGGGCTTATTGGAATCTGGAAGCCTCTTTTAACAAGGAAGCCCCCAGATCCTGCACCCCCATGTAAATGAGTATGGCGTACACAGTAACACTACCTATTCACAAAAAAAAAAGTGTAGTGCAAAAATTACAGGAGACAGTCTTTGACAAGTCCTTTATTAAAAAAAAAAAAATGTCCCCTGAAGTATATCCAACGTCAATCATGATGCTGCCACCGCCGACCTGAAAAAAGAGAAAAGAAAAACGCCGATCTCAACTCTGACCCCTGCCGCCTGGCAGTTGCACCGGGATGACAGTTCTTAGTGTGATGACGTCACAAGGGGGTGGGGTCACCCCCCCGACCCCTTGTGACATCATCATATGCTGTGATTGCCCCAAAGTATGGCTCCTGACCTGTGGTATTGCTCCTGATCTGTGGTCAGGTGCAGTGCTTTGGCCAATCACAATGCACTGTCAGGGCACAGTGCATTGCGTGGAGCAGCGGGCGAATAGCCCACCGAACGCTCTTGCCGTTTGTGTGTTTGCCAAAAATGCTGATGAACGGCTGATGTTCGACTCGACTTTACTAGAAAATGTCCACTTCAACCGATCAGTCCCATGCGGCAGAAAATCCCGGGTTTTTTTTCCATTTTACATTCCCTTGCAGCTTATTATGTGTTCAGAGAGAAGCGAAGCCTCAAGGTCAACATTCTCTGCTGCTTTAATAAATCAACACTTCAGAATACAATGACAGCTTCTGTTCTCACAGATTACACAGCAATTTACTGGTAACAGAGAAACATCTAAAGAATTATCTTTCTTTCGAGAAATGAGCAGCCTGGCTCCGCCTACTTTCCTTAAAGGAGCTGTTAGTCTTGTGTGTTGGGTTTCACATGGAGACCATGACTTGGCAAATCCGTTCTACTATAAGGAGTCAATGACGTGCTTTACCTTGGTTTAGTGCTGAGCCGTTTTCACTCCTTTATACCTGATGATGAAGAAAATATAAAAAGGCGCAAAAAATGAAAAGTGATTTAGCTTTTTTATTGCATTTTCATAACAGTCTCAGCACAGGATAGTGGAACAGTCAGCATAGAGGGGTCTATTTACCAAAGCTGGAGAGTGCAAAATCAGGTTCAATTCTGCCTAAAAACTAATCTGCTTCCCGGTTTTATTGCCAAAGCATAACTGAACAATCTGAGGCTAGAAGCTGGCCCCCATGTGTTTGTATGCATGCTTGACAACGTTGGGGGAGGCTCCTAATGAGACCACAGATGGTGTCCTGGGGGATTTCCTCCCAGATCTGGACCAGGGCATCACTGAGCTCCTGGACAGTCTGAGGTGCAACCTGGCAGCGTCGGATGAACCGAACCATGATATCCCAGAGGTGATCTATTGGATTTCGGTCAGGCGAGCGTGGGGGCCATTCAATGGTATCAATTCCTTCATCCTCCAGGAACTGCCTGCATACTCTCCCCACATGAGGCCGGGCATTGTCGTGCACCAGGAGGAACCAGGACCAATTGCACCAGCGTATGGTCTGACAATGGGTCCAATGATTTCATCCCAAACCCTAATGACAGTCAGGGTGCCATTGTCTAGCCTGTAGAAGTCTGTGCGTCCCTACATGAAGATGCCTCCCCAGACCATCACTGACCCACCACCAAAATGGTCATACTGAACGATGTTACAGGCAGCAGAACGTTCTCCACGGCTTCTCCAGACCCTTTCACGTCTGTCACATGTGCTCAAGGTGAACCTGCTCTCCTCTGTGAAATCACAGGGTGCCAGTGGTGGACCTGCTAATTCTGGTGTTCAATGGCAAATGCCAATCGAGCTCTATGGTGCCGGGCAGTGAGCACAGAGCCCACTAGAGGACATTGGGCCCTCAGACCACCCTCATGAAATCTGTTTCTGATTGTTTGGTCAAAGACATTCACACCAGTGGCCTGCTGGAGGTCATTTTGTAGGGCTCTGACAGGGCTCATCCTGGTCCTCCTTGCACAAAGGAGCAGATACCGGTCCTGCTGATGGGTTAAGGACCTTCTACGGCCCTGTCCAGCTCTCCTAGAGGAACTGCCTGTCTCCTGGAATCTCCTCCATGCTCTTGAGACTGTGCTGGGAGACGCAGCAAACCTTCTGGCAATGGCACGTATTGATGTGCCATCCTGGAGGAGTTGGACTGTCTGTGCAACCTCAGTAGGGTCCAGGTATGGCCTCATGCTACCTGTAGTGACACTGACCCTAGCCAAATGCAAATCTAGTGAAAAACAGTCAGAAAAGATGAATAGGGAAAAAAATATCAGTGGCCTCCACCTGTAAAACCATTCCGGTTTTGAGGGTCGTCTCATTGCTGCCCATCTAGTGCACCTGTTGTTAATTTCATTAACACCAAAGCAGCTGAAACTGATGAACAACCCCCTCTGCTACTTACCTGGCCAGATCAATATTCCAGGAGTTTCACTGACTTGATGCTAGACTCTGATTACAAAGTCTGCCTTTCATTTTTTTGAGTGGTGTATATTACCATTTCAAATGTATTACTAGCCAAATGAGTGTTGGCCCAACAGGCATCATCCCAGTACCGTTCTTTAGAGGCGACGGTCAGCTCTTTTGTAATAGCAATCGGAGTGGCTGACTAGCTGCCAAATTGTTATTACAAGTAACAGGAGGGCTGCCCCTCCGCCACCTTCCTCGGTTTTACTGGAATCTCTCGTCCCTAATGAGGACATCTCTCTATCACACTGCTCTCTCCTCCTATCAGCATGGTAAGGCTAGTTTTTTTTTCAGAATTTGTGTGTTATTTATATCTTTCAAAATCCATAGTCTTTATTTATTGGTCAACACACATAATTCTGCCTATGTCCTTTCGAAGGGAGATGTATTCTCCCAGTCCAGCGGCAGTAGAAGAGATGTACAATCACGCATGTTGGCAGTGGGTAGATCACAGAAGCTCTAGACCTGCTTAAAGAAGTCTATAGACTGCCATCAACATTTTTTGCAGTAATTAACCACTTGACCTCTGGAAGGTTTTACCTCCTTCATGACCAGGGCATGTTTTTTGCTATTCAGGACTGCGCTACTTTAACTTGTAATTGCACGGTCATGCAACATTGTTCGCAAAAAAATTGTTTTATCATATTTCACACTAATAGAGCTTTCTTTTGGTGGTATTTGATCACCATATATGCAGGTGAAACTCTAAAAATTAGAATATTGTTCAAAAGTTCATTTATTTCAGTGCAGCAACTTAAAAGGTGAAACTAATATATGAGATAGACTCATTCCATGCAAAGCAAGATAGTTCAAGCCGTGATTTGTCATCATTGTGATGATTATAGCTTACAGCTCATGAAAACCCCAAATCCACAATCTCAGAAAATGAGAATCTTGTGAAAAGGTGGAATAATCTCGGCTCAAAGTGTCCAAAACTAATCAGCTCATTCAGCCATAACACCTGCAAAGGGTTCCTGAGCCTTTCAATGGTCTCTCAGTCTGGTTCAGTAGGAATCACAATCATGGGAAAGACTGCTGACCTGACAGTTGTGCAGAAAACCATCATTGACACCCTTTTACCTTTTAAGTTGTATTACTGAAATAAATGAACTTTTGCACAATATTCAACGTTTTTGAGTTTCACCTGTACATGAAAAAAGACTAAAAATATTTTTTAAAAAACGATATTTTATACTTTCAACAATAAAGCATACCTAATAAAAAAATAAAAAAAATAAAATTCCTTCATAAATTTAGGCCAAAATGTATTCTGCTACATCTTTTTGGTAAAAATAATCCCAATAAGTGTCTACAAATTGGTTTGCGTGAAAGTTGTAGCATCTAAGAAGGTATACAGTATAAACTGAAATTTAAGCAGGTATGAAGCTTTACTGGTAATGGCGGTGATAAGTGACTTATAGTGGGACTGTGATAGTGTGGTGGGCAATCTGGTGCAAGCTGACTCTGGCTAGTTGAGACACTAACTGACATTAATAGTGACACTAATACAGTGACCAGTGCCAATACTGTACACTGACACTGCACTGATGACACTGAGAAGGGGTTAACATCTAGGGCAATATAAGGATTATCTAAGTGCTTAACAATGTGTAATGTTCCCTGCTTTACTTTACTATCTTGCTATTTTTTTCTCCCTGCTTTGCAAGGAGAATAAACCCCCATGTTGCTGTTCCTTGTACACAGAGTTTTGTATTTTGATGCTTCCACCCCCCCTGAATGGTGCATGGGCATTCTCCCTTCACTGCAACCAGCGGGGAGATTCTGTGTGTGATTGGATACAGCCAATCAGCTGAAATCTGCTGCCAATCTCACGCTATGTCCAATCACAGCAAAGGTTGCACGGAAGAAGGCTGATCGTGTTATGATCGTGCCTGCTCTTGCCACCTTCTCACAGTATATTTACTGGGTAATCAGTCTACACTACACTTTTCAGAGGCTGCAGGAGCAAGGAGCACTTCCCTTCCCACACACTAGATCGGCATTTTTCAACCAGGATACCTAGCCACCAATGGGGTGAATTCAGGTTTCTTCAGGGGTGCCTTGGCAAAATGCCTTAAAGATTGCCCAAAAACTGTATACAAGCCAGCGGGTGGATCAAGCCTGCCTTTTAGTTACTCAAAGCCCCAGGTCTTCATTGTGCACCATTACAGCCTTCTAGCTCCCGAAGCCATAAAAAACCAAATATATCATCAGTTGATAAGAAGGACATTGGGCACCTGCACAGCATCCATGTTTGCCCCTCACCCACCTCTCTTTGTCAGCACTGGGGTCACATTAGCTGAGTGAGAGAGTGAAACGGAGGGAGAGGAGAAACATTGGAATACTAATCAGTATCAGTGTGCAAAGGTGTATTTGCTTTATGAAGAAGAAATCACCTCTGAGGTTGGGTGTCACACATGCGCAGATGTTGCTGCCTTCTGTAAAATTGTTAGTTTTTTTTTTTACATTTTGTAATGGGTGCCTCAAGATTATGCAGCATTTTAAAGGGAGCTTCAAGATTGTGCTGCATTTTAAAGGGTTCCTCAAGATTGTGAAGTATTTAAAAGGGTTCCTCAAGATTGTGCAGCATTTTAAGGGTGCCTTGAGAATTTGCAGAATTTTAAAGGGTGCCTTGAGATTGTGAAAAATTTTACAGGGTGACCCGAGATTGTGCAGCATTTTAAGGGAGCCTCGAGAATTTGCAGAATTTTAAAGGGTGCCTCGAGAATTTGCAGAATTTTAAAGGGTGCCTTGAGATTGTGAAAAATTTTACAGGGTGACCCGAGATTGTGCAAAATTTTAAAGGGTCTCTCGGGATTTTGCAGAATTTTAAAGGGTGTCTCAAGAGTGTGCACAATTTTAAAGGGTGCCTTGAGATTGTGCAAAATTTTAAAGGGTGACTCCATATCGTGCAGGATTTTAAAAGGTGCCTTGAGAGTGTGCAATTTTTAGAAGGTACCTCAAGAATTTAAAAAATTTTAAAGGGCGCCTTGAGATTGTGCAAAATTTTAAAGGGTGTCTCCAGATTGCGCAGAATTTTAAAGAGTGCCTTGAGAGTGTGCAAAATTTTAAAGGGTGCCTTGAGATTTTGCAGAATTTTAAAGGGTGCCTCAAGATTGTGCAAAATTTTAAAGGGTGCCTTGAGATTGTGCAAAATTTTAAAGGGTGCCTTGAGAGTGTGCAAAATTTTAAAGGGTGCCTTGAGATTTTGCAGAATTTTAAAGGGTGCCTCAAGATTGTGCAAAATTTTAAAGGGCGCCTTGAGATTGTGCAAAATTTTAAAGGGTGTCTCCAGATTGCGCAGAATTTTAAAGAGTGCCTTGAGAGTGTGCAAAATTTTAAAGGGTGCCTCAAGAATGTGCAGAATTTTAAAGAGTGCCTCAAGATTTTGCAGAATCTTAAAAGGTGCCTCGAGAATTTGCAGAATTTTAAAGGGCGCCTTGAGATTGTGCAAAATTTTAATAGATTTTGCAGAATTTTAAAGGATGCCTTGATATTTTGTAAGATTTTAAAGGGTACCTCAAGAGTGTGCAGAATTTGAATAGGTGCCTAGAGATTGTGCAGAATTGTAAGGGATGTCTTGACTGAAAAAAGGTTAACAAACACTGCATTAGACTATGGCTAGCTTTACAAATCTTTCACAACACATGGAATCTTCTCTATGGTCTCTATCCATTCTGTTAGCTTCTTTGCTGCCCTAACCCCATTGTGACTAAGACATCTCAGATTAAAATGCATTTCTAGATTGATATCACTGATGGGTTCTCTCTGTTTTACAGGTACCACCACCACGTCTCCTGATTTCGGTAAGTGTTTTGGGCGTTTTGTTGGCTTTCAGCAGTTGTGTGCCTAAACATTGCACCAGACAGACAACTTCAGTGTTAGAAGTATTATAATAAGAATCATAAAAGGGTCCCAATTCTAGATGGAGGATATTAAAAACAATGCTGAAGAAGTGTTTTCGATACAGAAGTGTCCATAAGGCGTAGAATCGATGTGTACAATGTTATAGTTAAGGAGGAAATAAAAAGTATATAATGCACACTGGAAATTCCCAGGAAACACTGACAGATAATTCATTATATTACATACCGTATAACAGGTTTCAATGTAGAATTTTTAAATGTTTTACTTCTTTTAACCCCTTACACTGCTGAGCATTGTCTTGGCCATCTTGCACGGCAAGTAAAATAAATGTGAGGCACTCACTACTAGTGACTATGGAGGGAGCTAAGAACCAGGGGCGGACTGACCATTTAGGCACTGCCCGAGGGCCCGGGGTCAATAGGGGACTCCATGAGATGCCCCTGGTACCTTTCATAGCCTTTTTGGGGTGTAGTTTGAGTGTGGGCGAGGACACAGGGGCCCCATGATTTCCTATTGCCTGGGGGCCCCATCAGTTGTCAGTCTGCCTCTGTTAAGAACTGTGCATATTGCAGACAGTGCTCTTAGATACCCCACTCCTCAGACCTCTGTGAAATCACATCAGGGGGTCCCAGTCCTCCAGGTAAGTAGAGATAAGTCCAGGCATGTTTGGATCCTAATTTAGTGAGAAACTAAGCGCCTTCTCTTTACATGCAACAAAGTGACATATACCGCCTTACACAAACAATGTGTCTTCTATACAACAAAATACAAATAATTATTCAACCATTCAGTGTGCCAACAAAAATAAAAATAATACAAAAAATGTTAGCTTCCCCTTGGAGTAGAAAATCACTTGTGACCATATAATAAAATAAGGCGTGGCGCTAAACATACATAGTAGGTGAACAATACTCCGACTGCGATAGAAATATGTAAAAACCTAAAAGTCCAAAGTCAAGAACAAAAACAAAAAGCAAAAGTCCCACACCAGGTTGTAGATCAAAAACAATGGAGTAATCTTGTTTAGCGTCACACCTTATTTTATTATACGGTTACAAATGTTTGGATCCTAGCCTGAACCCACCTGAGAAAACCCACCAGGAAGCTGCCACTGTACCGGGCCAATCATAGGCAGTCAGGGAAATCTCCAACTCAACCCTGGACTAGTGCATGCCCCTGCTTTTAGATGATAGGCCCAATACAGGTGAAAGCATCCTTGTAGGCTCACTCAGGTGGGTTCAATATCCAACATGCCCAAGATTGTCCCTACTGGTAGGTAAGTATCCAAGTACAGCAATCCAAGAAAACAAAATCCAGGTCCCTCATGGTGTGACTCTTCTTTATTTAAACATAAAAAATGTTTTGCATGTTAGATTTATCTTCATTTAGGGTTTACCTGCCATTTAAAGTGTTACTAAACCCAAACCAGTACAATCAGTCTGTAGATGCAGTAAAGCATGCTTGTTATACTCACTGTGGAACCTAAGAGGTTAATTCTCTGCACTGTGTAAAAAGGATGTTTGATCCTGTCATATCTGCCCCTCCTCTTGTTCAAATGTTCACCTGATAAGACAGAATGAACCCGTAGTCACATGCACATGCTCAGTTTAGTATGTTTTTCTTTTCTTGGGAAAGTGCATGTGATCAGCACAGGGCCATTCAGCACTGTCCAGACAGAGGTCAGGGGTTTTGCATCCTCCTTGAGCAAAATGAAAACTCCTCCTAAAAGCTTTAATCAGTGCTCTGCTGGACACTGTTAGAAGTCAGAAGACTGCTCTAACTGCTGATGAAAAAAGGTATTTCGCAGTTTATATTTACTAAAATAATTGCACTTCCATGTTCTGTGTACTGTCAGAGACCGGATATAGTGACTGCAGGGTCCGGGGAGAGTGGATATAGTGACTGCAGGGTCCGGGGAGACCAGATATAGTGAATGCAGGGTCCGGGGAGAGCGGATATAGTGAATGCAGGGTCCGGGGAGAGTGGATATAGTGACTGCAGGGTCCGGGGAGAGCGGATATAGTGAATGTGGGGTCCGGGGAGAGTGGATATAGTGACTGCAGGGTCCGGGGAGAGCGGATATAGTGAATGTGGGGTCCGGAGAGAGCGGATATAGTGAATGCAGGGTCCGGGGAGAGCGGATATAGTGAATGCAGGGTCCGGGGAGAGTGGATATAGTGAATGTGGGGTCTGGGGAGAGCGGATATAGTGATTGCAGGGTCCGGGGAGAGCGGATATAGTGAATGCAGGGTCCAGGGAGAGCGGATATAGTGAATGCAGGGTCTGGGGAGAGCGGATATAGTGAATGCGGGGTCCGGGGAGAGCGGATATAGTGAATGCGGGGTCCGGGGAGACCAGATATAGTGAATGCGGGGTCCGGGGAGAGCGGATATAGTGAATGCAGGGTCTGGGGAGAGCAGATATAGTGAATGCAGGTTCCGAGGAGAGCAGATATAGTGAATGCAGGGTCCGGGGAGAGCAGATATAGTGAATGCAGGGTCCGGGGAGAGCAGATATAGTGAATGCAGGGTCCGGGGAGAGCAGATATAGAGAATGCAGGGTCCGGGGAGAGGGGATATAGTGAATGCAGAAACTGCCGGATTAATTTTCAGATCGCTTCCGGACTGTGTAGTAGGTGATGACATCACAAGCGTGGGCTCTGCCCTACATGTCTTGTGAAAAAATACATCTTCTAGGGTTTTTGACAAAACATGTAGGGCACTACACATAATTAGTGTCACCAGGTGAGAGAATATAAGGAGAATCAGGAATCAGGACCTCTTTATGGAGGCAACAGGGGTCTAAACAGATACCTGGCCTCTCCACTTTTTGCTGAAGAAAGAAATCGAGGACACAAAGTCCCCAATCTTCTTTTTCTCATATAACCGTCACATGAATGGCTCAGAACTAGGAAGTGCTCATGAACAAATGCTTCCAGGTCCTGTTACGCTCAGGCCCAGTTTACCCTAGTGCAGGCCATGTACCCCACAATTGCGCAGTTACGGCAGCCCATTCATTTGAATGGGTTGCTGTGGCCATGTTTCATGCAAGGAAAAGGTGCATGCACCTTTTCCAAAATGCATTTGTGGGGAAACTACGTGATTCCAGCACCCGCAATCACACTGCGGGATCAAAAGGAATGGCACCCCTGTGTGTCTTGCAAGAAAAATGTGATGTGGCTGCGGGCAGTTGTGGGTAGGGGAACAGGTGTGATTCCTGCCTCCACAACCAGCCCACAGCCTGTGCGCAGTGTGAAGCAGGTCTTAGGAAGAGTTTTGAGAATGTGAAAGGCATGTTCACCAATCCTATTGCTCTTCAAGCTGACATAAAAATACAGCAATTCGATTGACAAAGAGAAGGAACACCAGTTTCACAGTCAGTTGTAACCTAACTAGTAGCAGTAGTGCTTTGCGGGCAGTAGGGGGAGCAAATGGGGCCACCCCAATCAATGTGATTGGTAGCCTGACAACTGCTGATCCCACCCATACCCAAGAAAATTACTGTAGGTTTTAGGTTGCTAAAGGGACTATGAGCTTCCAGTGTGAGTAAATGCAGTCATAGTAAGGTCTATGCCAGGGGTGTCAAACTTCATTTCAACACTGGCTGTATCAGCATTATGGTTCCCCCCAAAGGGCCGGTTGTATCTGTAAGACTAGATGTCCAGAGTACCCCACCCCCCATTACATCAGAAGTTAAGAATCCCACGCCCTCCCTAACATCACCGTGCACCCCCTTTGGGGGCAGAGCTGGAATGCAGAAAGTGCAGGGTCTGGAGGAGGAGTGGAGACAGTTACCAGAGTCTGAAGAATGCTGAGACCAAGGGAGTCAGAGATGAGCAGGTGCTGCTGCTGCACTGAGAGGTGCAGGTTTGGCAGAGGAGTTCCATTCTCCTCTGCTGCCGACTGCTGAGACAAGGTGGGGGCGGAGAAAAGGGGGGAACCTGAAGGAGGGGTGCAAGGGCCACATGAAATGGCCTTGAGGGCCAGATTTGGCCCACGAGCCTTGTGTTTGACACCTGTGGTCTACCTGTGGTCTACGCTGTAACTACTACGGTGGCAGCAGTAAAAAAGGTTTGATCTGTATGATCCACCAGCATGACGTTAAGACTTCTTCAGAAACTTTGCTGTTGACAATGTTCTGCCTAGAACTGGGATGACTTATTATGGGGTAAAGAATGTTCAGGTAACAAAGTTGTGGTAACTTGGTATCATGTGATTATCATGATGGATTCTGATTCTGACTGTCTCTTCTAGGTTTTGGTATTTCAAGAATTAACATTTTGCTCCTTCTACTGTTTAATTTATAAGTTCAGCATTGTTTGCTTCACAAGGAACTTAGTTTGTGCATTATATAGACAGGTCACATGGAGAATGCCAAAGAATTTCCCATCAACAGCACCCAACAGACCTGTTCAGTGGAAAGTTTACTTCTTTTGTCCTTTTGTCCTCTACTGGAACTAAAATAAATAAAAAGTCAATGAAAACGATTGAAAGGTGGCCATGGCAAAAATAAAATCTAAAAGTCTGTTTGACGAAAACATTACAAAAAAAGAATCTCCAGTATACCAATAAATAGTGAATTTCCAGGTTATCACCATACCAGATCCATAGTCACACATTCTAATACGCCTTCAGATAATGAGCATTGTTGGACAACTCTTTATTCTTTGAGGATATTATATAAATGATATATTTGTAATATTATTTTAAAATAAAACCGTTTTAGAGGTCACATTATCAAATATTCATCCCCTACTACCTCCATGTGGCTGCACCTCTGCCTCTCCTTCTCCTTCCCCTATCTCTTACTACCTCTGTGACCCCCTGTCACTGACCCTAGGTTCACATTTGTGTGGGTGGTGCCGCTGCGGATCCGCATGAAAATCCGTGCAGCCGCACCACCCTCACAGAGAATTGCGGACCCGCAGGTGGGTGTCATTAGTTCTAATGGCACGCCTCCCGCACTGGAAAATGCAACCGTACTGGGAACTGAGGTTCCTGTGCGGGCTTCGTTTTGCAAGGAAGTGCAAGGACTTCTTTCCCTGCATGTCATGGGCATGGGAGTCCATTCAAATGAATGGGCTCTCGTGCCCGTGCAAAATGCAGCCCTCACGGCCGCATAGATGTGAACCGGGGGTGAGAGAGGATGTTGGGATAAATCTCCACAACATGGACACAGATGGTAACCTTCTCCTACCTATACAACAAAAATAATAAAAAAGAGAACAAAGAAGCTCTTAAAAATAACATTTTAAGAAATGTAAACTTTAAAGAAAGAATTCACTTTTTTAGTTTCAAAGCACACATTTAGAAAACGTTTTTCCATAAATGTATTGAATTGTTATCGAATAAAGGTAATACATTGTGAAACTAACTGCATTTACAATGTCATTTCAGAGAATCAGACAAACTCCTCTTCAACAATTTATACGACAATTCCTACTAATGCCACCACTGAGATTTCATATCCCAATACAGACCATACAGCTCTTACTACGGAAACTTCTTCCACTAATACTCTTACTACATCAAGTCTTACTACAGAGTCCCTTTCTACAACAGCATTAAGTACAACAATTACTGCTGATACAGCTTCTACGGCTTTGTATCCTACTTCGGGTGTCCAGAATGATATAACGGACTCTGCACCTACAGCATCTGACAAACCCACAACTTTTACTATGGAAACTCCTTCTGCTAATCCTGTTACTACATCAGTACTTACAATGGGATCTCCTTCTACAACAGTTTTAAGTACTACAGTTGCTGCTTCTATGACTTTGTATCCCACTACGAGTGCCCAGAATGTTATAACCGACTCTGCACCTACAGCATCTGAAGACCCTACAGCTCTTACCATGGAAACTCCTTCCACTAAGGCTGTTACTACATCAGCTCTTACAACAGGGTCTCTTGCTACAACAGCTTTTAGTATGACAGTTCCTGCTGATACTGTTTCTACAACTTCGTATCCCACTGCAGACATCCAAAATATTATAACTGACTCTGCACCTACGGCATCTGATAACCCCACACCTCTTACCATGAAAGGTCCTTCCACTGATGCTGTTACCTCATCAACTCTTACAATGGAGTCTCTTTCTACAACAGCTTTAAGTACAACAGTTCCTGCTGATACTGTTTCTACTACTTTGTATCCCACTACAGACTTCCAAAGTATTATAACTGACTCTGCACCTACGACATCTGATAACCCCACAGCTCTTACCATGACAGCTCCATCCACTGATGCTGTTACCTCATCATATCTTACAATGGAGCCTCTTTCTACAACAGCTTTAAGTCCAATTGTGTCTGCTGATAGTCCTTCAACAACCTGGTATGCCACTACAGACTTCCAAAATATTATAAGTGACTCTGCACCTACGGCATCTGATAACCCCACATCTCTTACCATGAAAGGTCCTTCCACTGATGCTGTTACCTCATCATATCTTACAATTGAGCCTCTTTCTACAACAGCTTTAAGTCCAATTGTTTCTGCTGATACCCCTTCAACAACCTGGTATCCCACTACAGACTTCCAGAATATTATAACTGACTCTGCACCTACAGCGTCTGATAGCCCCACATCTGTTACCATGACAGCTCCTTTTACTGATGCCATTACTTCATCAGCTCTTACTACAGGGTCTCTTTCTACAACAGATTTAAGTACAACAGTTCCTGCTGATACTGCTTCTACAACTTGGAATCCCACTATGGACATCCAAAGTATTATAACTGACTCTGCACCTACGACATCTGATAACCCCACACCTCTTACCATGACAGCTCCTTCCACTGATGCCATTAGCTCATCAGCTCTTACAATGGAGCCTCTCTCTACAACAGCTTTAAGTCCAATCATTTCTGCTGATACTGCTTCTACAACTTGGTATCCCACTATGGACATCCAAAGTATTATAACTGACTCTACACCTACGACATCTGATAACTCTACACCTCTTACCATGACAGCTCCATCCACTGATGCTGTTACCTCATCAGCTCTTATAATGGGGCCTCTTTCTACAACAGATTTAAGTACAACAGTTCCTGCTGATACTGCTTCCACAACTTTGTATCCAACTATGGACATTCAAAGTCTTACAACCAATTCTGAGTCTGCACCTACGACATCTGATAACCCCATACCTCTTACCATGACAGATCTGTCTACTGATGCTGTTACCTCATCTGCTCTTACAATGGAGCCTCTTTCTACAACAGCTTTAAGTCCAATTGTTTCTGCTGATACTGCTTCAACAACCTGGTATCCCACTACAGACTTCCAAAATATTATAACTGACTCTGCACCTACAACATCTGAAGACCCCACAGCTCTCACCATGTATGCTCCTTCTACTGAGGCTGTTACCTCATCAGGTCTTACAATGGAGTCTCTTTCTACAACAGATTTAAGTACAACAGTTCCTGCTGATATTGCTTCTACAACGTTGTATCCCACTATGGACATTCAAAGTATTACAACCAATTCTGAGTCTGCACCTACAACATCTGATAACCCTACACCTCTTACCATGACAGCTCCGTCTACTGAGGCTGTTACCTCATCAGGTCTTACAATGGAGCCTCTTTCTACAACAGATTTAAGTACAACAGTTCCTGCTGATATTGCTGCACCTACGGCATCTGATACCATGACAGCTCCATCTACTGATGCTGTTACCTTATCAGCTCTGACAACAGGGCCTCTTTCCACTTCAGCAGTTACACATCACAACTGTACAGTGAGAGGTTAGTCTGTTCTTCAACCAAAATTATTTTTTGTAGACAACTGGCCAAAAAGATCACAAACAGCTCAACATTTTCTACCATAACACCAAAGAGCAAATATAATATGATATGATAATGTAATTTAGTTATTTTTTTTAAATGGTGATTTATAAAGTAACAAGTTACTGCTGATAGTATAACATATGGATTTGTTGAATGAATGTCAGGACAGGCTGGCACCACAACGTACAGCGCTGGTCAACATATAAAGGGCTCTGACTATTTGGCTAATTTCTACCACCTATATTTTCTAAACATAAAGAGCCCACCACACTCCAATGACACCAGCAGTGCCAAAAATTGGTTCTGGACACATCATTTGAGTCTGTAGGCAGGTGTTGGGCTGCAGTATATCCACCGACCTAAAGGTTGCACTGTGTAATTTCTTCAGGCTGGTAGGGTAGGAGACCAATGAGAACTAATTTGTACCCTGCTATGGGCTCCAGTCATCCTTCATGGGGAGGATAACATATTATTATTATTATTATTATTATACAGTATTTATATAGCGCCAACAGTTGGCTCAGCGCTGTGCATTACAATGGGAGACAATACACGGGACAGTACAATAACAATATAATGTGATACACGAGGGGTTCGAGGGCCCTGCTCCTTGGAGCTTACAATCTAGGAGGGAGGGGATAGTGGTACGGGAGTGATAGCTGTGGGGGATGGGGTGGTAGGAAGAGTGGAGGAGATCGGCAATTAGCTGAGGGCGGGGTAGGCTTCCCTGAAGAGATGGGTTTTCAGGCTGTGCCTAAAGGAGAGGAGAGTAGGTGATAGTCTGATGGATTGGGGTAGGGAGTTCCAGAGGATGGGGGAAGCCCTGGAGAAGTCCTGGAGGCGGGCATGGGAGGAGGAGACCAGGGAACTAGAGAGAAGGAGGTCTTGTGAGGAGCGGAGAGTACGTTTTGGGTGGTATTTGGATATCAGGTCGGTGATGTAGTTTGGGGCAGTGTTATGGACAGCTTTATATGTCAGTGTTAGCATTTTAAATTTGATCCATTGGGCAATCAGAAGCCAGTGGAGGGATTGGCAGAGGGGGTTGCGGATACGGAACGGTTGGTAAGGTAGATGAGTCTAGCTGCGGTATTCAGGATCGACTGAAGTGGGGATAGCCTGTGGTGAGGTAGGCCGGAGAGAAGGGAGTTACAGTAGTCAAGTCGTGATATGATGAGGGAGTGAATGAGTTGCTTAGTAGTTTCCGGGGTTAGGAACGGACGTATTTTGGAGATGTTGCGGAGGTGGAGTCTGCATGAGTTTGTCAGCGATTGGACCTGGGGCTGGAAGGACAGAATGGAGTCTAGAATGACACCAAGTACTCTGGCTTGCGGTGTGGGACTGATGGTGGCGTTGTTGGTCGTGATGGAGAAGTCGGGGGGGGGGGCGGGCTGGGGGGAAAACTAGGAGCTCGGTTTTGGAAAGGTTCAGTTTGAGGAATTGGAGTGACATTCAATCCGATATGTCGTTCAGTAGGCTATTGATTCCCCTCCTAACACAAATCCCGCTCCTAACACAAATCCCCCCCTCCCGCCAATCCCATCTCCTAACACAAATCCACCCAGCCCCCCTTCCAGCACTAATCCTCTTTCTTCAATCCCCCTACCTAGGAGAAATTTCCCCAAATCCCGCCTCTAGCTAAATCCCCTCCAAATTACCCTCCCTGGGATAAAATCCTCCCACCTTAACCAAATCTCCCCCTTTTTAGCCTACAGTGGCCAGGCACAGAGTCCATGGAAAGACCAGCCTGGGGGGAGCACAACTGAGATCTGAGGGAGGGGCATAGACACCTCAGCACCCCCCTAGATCCAGCCATGGAGGAGAGTATGGAAACCAGCAGCTGTGGCTGTGCCCTTGGAGGCAGTGTGGCTGCCTAGTTCACCTAGTGGTAGCACCGGCCCTGCATGATCCCCAATGGGGCTCTTCATATTAATCAACATTATCCTAGGGGTTGCACAATGGACCATAGTTTGCAAATAGAAATCACCTAATGTTCCCTTTACAAAAAAATGTACACATTTTAAAATATTCTAATGTATGAAATTATGCTGCGATCAAGTTGTTTTTAAGATGCATTATTTTATTATAATTCCATATGTTATATAATAATTGCATATTTTAATACTTTTTACCTTTTTGTTGAGTTGGTAGATTCTTAAAAAAAAAAAAAAAACCTCTTTGTACAGTCAATGAAAAAATAAACAAGGTCTCCAAGCTGTTAAGCGACATAGGGTAAAAATTCGATTTGACCATCATAAGACTTCTGAAGAGATATGGGGGTTTATTTACTAAATCTTGCTTCTGCATAGAGACCAATCAGCTGCTAACCTCAGCATTTTTCCTATGGTTGAACTAGATGGAATTTTGTCTTTTTTTAGCCAGACTATCTAAGCTTTGGCAATAAAACCTGGAAGCTGCTTGGTTTCTATGCAGAAGTGAGCCTGATTTTGCACTCTCCAGCTTTAGTAAATAAACTCCATGATGTGTTGAGAACCAATCAGTGTGTTCCCCTCCCAGAGGTACATTTTGCCCATTGATTGACCTACCTAGGCAAAACATGCTCTGTTTTTATCTTCTTTTGTAAGTAAAAGATCTCTGTACAGGGAAAAAAAAATCAGCAGTTTGGATAGTTTGTTGTCTTTCACGTGTTTTATGTTGTAAGTCAAAAGCCTACCCAAAGAATGTGAAGTTCACCATAACACTGGTAAAAGGAAATCTTTATTTTACATTTATTTTTTTTAAATGTATTATCTATTGAAATATATATTTTTTTATTGAAATGTATTTATTGAAATTTGTTGAATGTGATTGCTGGAAACATTTTCAAATAAATGTTTTGTGTTGCAGAGGGCACCTCCTTTACTGTGTTAGCCGACAAATACTTCAACTCAGACTTTCCATTCTACTTGGAAATAAGTCTGAATCTCTTATCTTCAAGATTTCCCTGCGTTACCCGACAATATACCTCAGTAACACTAGACAATGCAGGTAAATATAAAAGCACTTCTTAGTTGTTTTGTTGTTGGTTTGTCATTAGAGATTTTGATTTTGAGGTGAATCTGTGAAGGCCGGCAATGGAGAAATGTCTCTCGATGGGGTATTTCCATATTTTATTTGTTCTTGGGTTTGGACTCTTCCAGAATATTTTCTCCCCAAACCTGGCCCTTGCTTTCTGATCAATGTGGTGTCACCAACATGTTATCAAGGTTTGTCTTGTATGGAATGGTAAATGGAGATCCATCCACCCAAATTACCTGCTGGCTTTTTACATTGGGAAGATCTTCTCTCACCAGCTTCTGGCCCTGTTCTCCACAACCTCAGAGTCTCAACCTTAGAGTTTATTAACTGATAAACAATACATTATTAATAAATGAAACCCTACATAATGTCTGTGAGAGATATATTGAACACTTTTCTATTTTCTAATAAACGTCTTTCTATGTAGACACATATGAAGTCATCACTACTGAGAAGAACTATTTCCTGCAAAGCTTAAGGGCAAATGACTGGAACTCTCAAACAGATGTCCAAATGTTTCCTTGCAATCAGTCTCTTCTGTACGGACTAAAAAGAGCTCTGGATATTTCCCCCGCTGAGTCTGTCCTTGCCGTATTCACTTCTGGTTCCATGATGGATTATAATGACACTCAACTCCTATCTGAGGTTTACACATTGCTGGAGGAAAAGAAGTCACAAGTAAGAACCATTCTGATAAAGTCGTAAATCATCTATGTATCTCTGACTGATAGCTATCTCGTATTCTCTTTCTCCAGGTTTATGCAACGTCATTTAACACCTACATTTCTCTGACCCATAGACATTCATATTATTTCTCTCTTCAGGTTTATGTCCTGCTGTATGCTGGGAAATGTTCAGTGAGTGCCTCAGAAGAAGAAATATTCAATAACATTTCATCTCTTAGTTTTGGAGAATTCCTCACTGTGAATGATTATAATTATTATCAGGTAAGAAGTTGTATTTTTCTATTTATAACAAGTCTGATTGCTATTGATGATGATGACAAATATGGAAAAAAACGACTTAATTCACAAAGCCGTTTATCTGTTGTTTGACCCTTATTTTATGGATATTTAAACTCACAGTTATCATCAGGCTAAGGCTCTAGTATTATTTGATGAAGTGATACCCTGAGCTGTTATCTGCGTGAATTCAATTTTACATTGGTTTGCTCATAACAGATAACGGTATCACAACAATCCTGGCCAGCTAAGTGTTTTTTTTTTTCTTTTAAAGAAAAGGATGCATAAAATACAACTGGACAAATTGGGCTTTTGACCCTGAGCTTTGTCTCTGATCATGGCCTTTGATCCTTACCCTAATCCTAGCTCTGGCCTAGCTTAAACCCTTGATCTAACTACGTTTTCTTATTATTAATAATAATAATAATAGTTTCACACTTACTCATCTTTGTTTACTTTTTCCTCTTTTATTGCAAGGAGAAACAGATACAATGTATCTTTTTCTCCATCCAAGAGAAGAAAAAGCACACAAGGCCAGGATATACAGTGACTGATCACTGAAATAGCCAATCAGAGACTATCACAGTGATTAGGTGATCAGGAACCAGGACTCTCAGTTCACGCTCATTAGTACAAGACCTTGGGTTCTTGTTGAGTGCAAAGTCTCTGTGTTGGGAGTGTGCTGTGTAGCGTGTTCCCAGCACAAGAACAGGTAAGCATACAGTATATGTGGTCATATGGATAAAGACTTCTGTGAGGCCGCTTATATGTGTAGGGTGGCAAGAAGGAGTTTACAAATGATGATAATTATAATGGCCAGCAAAGAAGCACAAAGAGTAGAAATTCTATAGTCACCTTACATAGGTGGTCAGTGGAAATAATGTCCCTCACATTTGTGGTCAGATGTGGTCAGAAGAAAGAATGTCCTTTACATTGATTTTTAGTGGGAATAATGTCCTTTGTACTGGTGGTCAGTGGGAATAATGTCCTTTGTACTGGTGGTCAGTGGGAATAATATCCCTTAAATTTGTTGTCAATGGGAAGAATGTCCCTTACATTGGTTGTCAGTGGGAATCGGGTCCTTTACAATGGTATTCAGAATGAAAAATGTCCCTTACAATGGTTGTTAATGGGGAAAATGCCCCTTACATTGATAGTTCCTGGAAATAATGCCCCTTACATTGGTGGTCAGAGGGAAGAATGCCCTTTACATTGGTAGTTTCATTGGTAGTTGAACATTATAATTATTATTTATTTATTTATTTACTTTATTGTTGTATGTTCCCTGTGACAGTGCCAGGCTACCCATGTCCTTTTTTAACATTAGGTTGCAAGCTGGCCTTGAAAAGGTCAGAAAACAAATAAAATTCAGCTCACATTTAATTTAAGTGGGTTCAGTGCTATGTTTGGGGTTTGTCGATTTTAGGTTGAGTCCAGCAAACAAAACCAAGGCTATGTCACTCATCACTAGTCAGTGAGAAAAATGTCCCTAACAATTGTGGTAAGGGTAAAAAAAAAGCCCCTTCATATTAATGGTCAGTGGGTAGATGGGTTAAGGCATTGCCTTAATGGTTGGTGGGAAGAATGCCCCCCATTAAAGATAGCAAAAACACACTACTGATTACCAACCTGAGATACCAAAGATGAGATTTCACTGGTTGCATACCACTTGCTCTGCCCAGTGATGTTGGTTCTGAAACTAAGTAGACATCATGATGTACAGTAGGTAGAAGATCAATCCACTATTGCTCACTGCTCAGGGAACCCCTAGTAACCTCCAGAGGAACTCTGAATATAAAAGGCTACTCTAGACACTGGCCTACAAATGCCATTATGGTAAAAACAGCCCTGGATTTGCATTCCCCCCTCATATAAATGTATCGATGTGAGAAGGACAGCACAGAGCAGGGAAGAGTTATCAGGAGTCATTGGTATTGTTAGCTTCTGAAATTGTGAGATAAGATGGATGAAAGGATAAATGATTGGATGGATGAATGGATAAATGATTGGATGGATGAATGGATAAATGATTGGATGGATGAATGGATA
>NW_028318051.1:2100000-2103216 GCF_062004578.1 Staurois parvus
CAACAACACCCCAGCTCACACCCCACCCCCACCCGAGAGAGCCGTCCACTACCACCCCCCATACACTGGCAATGCCCCCTCCTCCGACCCTGCAAGAGAAAAGAAACCTTCACAGGACATCCCCAGGAACAAGAGTCAGGCTCTGTATACACCATCAAGCAGCCCGCAGCCTCTCTCAGATCCCACCTGGTCCCCATGCTGCGTGTGTCCCTTCTTTCATACCTTCCTTTGGGGGGTAGCGCTGCCCACCTGAGAAATGCTGCTGCCCCCCTGAAAGATGCCGCCCTAGGCAAATGCCTTGTTTGCCTTGTGGTAAATACACCCGTGTGTCGCTCAATACTTGTACACTATATTTTGACTGTAGCTATCCTTTAAATTAACCCATTAATAGGATTTCAGTAACTGGCTGTGTCAGCACAATACAGCAGAAACATACCATATATTTTTTTTTGTAAATTCTATATTTTTAATGGATTTTGCAGGGGAGCACAGCACAGGAGAAGAAAATATGTTTATGTTGATACATTTCCCCCCCAAAAAAAAGACACTCTGAAAAATGTTTCGTAATCTTTTTTTTAATATAAAACCCCACTCCAGCAAAAACTCATTGTATTTCTGGATGGGCCAGGGTAGGTTGCTGCATGTGACTCTCTTGGGGAGATTTCCCCTCACTTCATGTTCTGTCTGACACCGCTTACTTGGACAGGAAATGGTAGGACAGCAATAGGAGCCCCAACATGAGGATCGAGCCCTTCTTGGCTCCACTCATAAATAAACAGAATAAAACGTTTTGATTGTTAGACTTTAAAATTTAAAGGGTGTACAGTCCCTTGTGAAACTTTTATTTAATCCCCCCCATCTTTCAACCTCCCCCCTGCATTTTTTTTTGCTTTGCTCTGTGCTTCTCAGCCAAGACTTTCTATTATCCGTCTAAGACATAGTTACATAGTTAGTCTGGCTGAAAAAAAGACCATAACTATGTAATATGAGGCTAAACCTAAACTGTCCTTGGAATTATTATACAATTAAACAGGTCCTTACAATACATAGTTGATGGTACACCTGGAGGAGATTGTTACATAGTTACATAGTTAGTCTGGCTCAGGGGCGGACTGACCATTTGGAAACTCGGGCACTGCCCGAGGGCCCGGGGTCAGTAGGGGGCCCCATGAGATGCCCCTGGTACCTTTTTCATAGGCTTTTTTGAGTTTGGGCAAGGACACAGGGGCCCCATCATCCCCTATTGCCCGGGGGCCCCATGAGTTGTCAGTCCGCCCCTGGTCTGGCTGAAAAAAGACAAAAGTCCATCTAGTTCAACCATTAAAAAAAAAAAAAAAAAAGTTATAATCCTACACCCACAGTTGATCGAAAGGAAGACAAAAACACCCAGCAAACCACGATCCAATTTGCTCCTGCAGGGTAAAAATTTTTTCCGGATGCCCCCGAGAGGCAATCGGATATTCCCTGGATCAACTTTACCTATAAATGTTATATCCAGTTATATTCTGTGTATCCAAGAAAGAATCCAGGACTTTCCTACAGCAATCCACTGAGCTGGCCACAACCAACTCTTGAGGGAGTCTATTCCACATTTTCACAGCTCTTACTGTGAAGAAACCTTTCCATGTTTGGCGATTACATTTCTTTTCCTCCAGACGTAAAGAGCGCCCCCTTGTCCTCTGTGATGACCTCAGGGGGAATAACTACACCGAGTTCACTATATGAACCACTGATGTATTTATACAATTATTTCCACTTGCCTGGCATATGAGACAAATCCATCCCTGGAAATGACACATCTACATCCAGAGGACAGGCTGGTGTCTTACCCTGGGCATCACAAAACTCCACCCTACTAAAAGCTGCAGGAGAGTGTGCAAAGCTGGTCTATATAGTTTAAGGCTCACCTGAAAGGCACGGGTCTTCATGGCAATAAAAGCATTAATGGGAATGAGCAGCACCATGACGGCAACTCCTGCCAGAACAGAAGGCCCCAAAGTCTGCAAGAAAAAGAAGATATTTACTAAAATGTTCATGTATAGTACAAAGCAGCAGGGCCATCTTAATAGCATCATTGGCCCCTGGGCAAAGTAATGCACTGGGGCCCCTACCAGTCTGTCCCAGTTTGCACCCCTACTCTCAAGAATTAAAGTATAAATAGTTGATATAATTAAACATATATTTATTAGTACTTTTAATAAATTCAATTTTAAAACAATAAGAAAATGTACCATAAATCAAAAACTAATCAACATAAAGGGCACAGTACAAGGGGAGGCAGAAGGGCACCATATGGGATGGGGGGGGGGGATCAGGAGGGCAAAATACCAGGATCAGGAGGGTACAGCACAGGGGGAGGCAGAAGGGCACAGTATGTGGGGGGGGGGGATCAGGAGGGCTCAATACTGGGATCAGGAGGGTACAGTACAGGGGGAGGCAGAAGGGCACAGTATGGGGGGGGGGGGGAATCAGGAGGGCTCAAAACTGGGGTCAGGAGGGTACAGTACAGGGGGAGGCAGAAGGGCACAGTGTGGGGGGGAGCAGGAGGGCACAATACTGGGATCAGGAGGGTACAGTGAAGAAGAACAACAAAAAGAAGCGCACCAACCTTGCGCATTACCTCAGTAACCAAAATTTATTAAGTAAAAGAATAGTACTCACAAACAGCGAATAAAAACAAGCTGTTTGTGAGTACCATTCTTTTACTTAATAAATTTTGGTTACTGAGGTAATGCGCAAGGTTGGTGCGCTTCTTTTTGTTGTTCTTCTTCACAGTTTTGTTTGGGCTTCCCCAGCCTTGATGTGGAGCTGCACGACCTTGTCTATTCCGGGGGTTCCTTCCTTTTTGGAGTTTGATTCCATCTACTCACCACCGGTCTGGGTCCCGGAGCGCAGGAGATATTGCATCAGGAGGGTACAGTACAGGGGGAGGCAGAAGGGCACAGTATGTGGGGGGGGGGGGATCAGGAGGGCTCAAAACTGGGGTCAGGAGGGTGCAGTATAGGGGGAGGCAGAAGGGCACAGTGTGGGGGGGAGCAGGAGGGCACAATACTGAGATCAGGAGGGTACAGAACAGGAGGAGGCAGAAGGGCACAGTTTGGGGGGGGGGGTCAGGAGGGCTCAATACTGGGATCAGGAGGGGACAGAACGGGGGGGAAGCAGAAGCACACAGTTTGCGGGGGGGGGTCAGGAGGGCTCAATACTGGGACCAGGAGG